>NW_026562391.1:6985000-7187500 GCF_027474105.1 Poeciliopsis prolifica | reverse complement strand
TCTCGGCGACCCAACCTCCCCACCGGATATCAGCAACGTTGGCTATGGCAATGTGACATCGTCGCTACGCTGTAAGGGAGAAAAGTAACGCTGAAAAGAAATCACGTAATACCTACATTAGTACTCAACATCAAATGTAAACTATTAAACTATTTTGAACACCTGGTGGAAACGAGGTGTTCAGGGTGCTCTGCATGTTAGTTATAGTTTTCTGCCTCATGTTGCATTTGATTTGTAGGCCAAGAAATTAAATGTTGACCTTTTGGGAGATAGGCACTTCCTTCCATATGTTTGCTGTGCCCCTGTTATATCTTTGAGAAAACTTCAAATGGTTTTCCTTTCACAACCGCTTTCATCATGTCACTCCTTTATAAAGGCCAGACTTGTTGATCCTCCAGTTTCTGAGATTGCCCTACATTTTTCAAATGACTTTGTCTAAGCAACATTCTGCAGGTTTTGCTGAGCCTCAGACCCTTTGAGCAAATGAACGACTCCACTAATCGATAAGGCTTGTATTACAAGATATACAATGTTTCTAGGTACTGTGAAGCATTAAAATGAATGGCTCACATTAGCTTTCCGGAAGGAGTGATCTGTAGGTTTCCTTAATGATGTCCATCACACTGCTTTGTAGGCATGCATCACCATAAAGAGTATGGTCTGCCATGCATGCACTTCATCCCAACGCCATGCCGTGTCTCTCAATGCCCCACATGCTGTTCTCTTATATCTTTGTTCTTACGTGGTACTTTGTGTGATGCCACGAGTAGCATGAGCATTTAATGTCTGAGTCCTTCCGCTCTAATGAGATAAATACCGGGTAATAGTAGGAACAAGCATCTCAACAAACCAGAACTATTGGCAAGCAAGAGCAATGACATAAAACAAAGTTGAAAGATCCAAGTACTGACATGATTGTCTTCATTTATTCCATGTTGTTTACCTTATCATGAAGGCATTCATATATAAATCAAAGAAGGGAATTAGAAAATACAGCTAAAAACCGAAACATATTTTTAGTTATAGATTCCAAAAGTCTGTCTATTCTTAAATTTTGTTCACCTAAAATTTCTTCTGTGGCAGACTGCCGTCTCAAAAGATGCGTGAGAGTTCAAGCATACACCTGAAATACCTGGCCCCAAGAATACCTGACTCTACACATTGGCAAATAGACGATATGATTGGCAGGATGCATGGCCGTATAAAAAGATTTGCGTCCATGATGGAAATATGGTTTTATTTTCTAGAAATATTTTGTGAAAATACCCCAAAAGATGTTCGGATACATCAGAGCAACTGATGAGAGAACTGTTGTTTCTGACATCTGACCCTTGGGTCATGTCTGAGTCTGTCAAAGCTGCAGCCGTGTGGGACTGGTCCTCCAGTCGTTATTTTCTTTGAGATTTTCCATTGAAGCAGTGAGACCCGACAAAAATAGTTTTTCTTTCATTCTGGTCGGGTTTTGTGCCACAACGGGACCAAGGTTTCAATTAAAATGCCCACAATAAGGTAGTTAAATGACAATTCTAAGATTTTTTTTTTCTCTCACTGCTGAGCAGATTTGGGGCTTCTTGAATTTCAGATCAATTGAGTTTGATGATGAACATAAAGTCTAAAATTTCTCATTTTGAAGCTGTAAAGATTATCTTTAACATCGTCCAAACCAAAATTCCCCAAGTTCTCATCAATCTTGACCTGAAAATCCAAAACAGCCAGACACTCAAAATATACTGATAAAATGTTTAACTTTTAGCTAATCAGCTCAGAGTTTTGCAATGGTGTTTTAATTCATAAAATGCTTATTGCCATAAGTTTGAATCACTAATGCCAGTTAGCTCAGTTAGTAAAGTGACTTGTACTGACTTGAAGCTAGAATTGGGTTGGATGTGACATTATTGTACGTAATTAAACTCTGAACTCACTTGGCGAGGGTTTTTACAATGTCCTCAAGTGCAGATTTTTTTCACCAGTGTTCATCTTTTGCTGACAAAGGCACAAAAATGAGCTGCTACTCCAGTGAAGGCTTTAAAAAGAGAGGAGTTGAGCTAATCTGGGTGTCAGTCCCTCACAATTTTTTTACAGAGAAATGTCCACCCCCTTTGGCCAGGTTTCCTCCTACTACCGGGTAATTAGGGAGTAACAAAAATAAAATTGGACCTGCATGATCAAGTGAGCTTTAGTATCAGGTGATATATGATGTATTATGTCACGTAAGATGAGGATACAGCAGTGTGACCAAGATTGATTTATTGAAGAGCAAAGATCATCTTAGAGAGCACAGCACTCCGATTCATCTTCTGTGTGTCATTTATTCAGGCAATCAAATTAGCAATTGGTGGACTTGTACACAACTCAGACCGACTGATGCAGCAGTGAGCCTATTACTCTCTCTCTCTCTCCTAATTAAGTTAGAGCAAACATCAGCCGGAGAAGGAGCTGAAAGGTGAATCATTCCTCACCCACTCACAAACACAGAGCAGCTTGGGATTAGATGGATCATTCACAATCACCCAGAACACACACACACACACACACACACACACACACACACACACACACACACACACACACATGTTTGTGGCGGGCAGGCAGCACGGTTGACAATCTGCCACTTGGCTGTTATGGATGGGATTCGTACATTTGATTTAATGCTCTTTTACACAAGCACCTGATTGTTGCTTGTCTGTTGCCAAGACTTGAGTTCAGGGAGGAATCTGTCACATGCACATCAAGTAAACACCACCTTCCTACTTACTTGAAGCTCAGAGAGGCTGTACCATATCTGCGACAGTATAAACAAACTGGACGTGATTGAGTCAAGGCAATAATTTCCTGATGCAGAAGGTAAAATGAGTTTTTTTTTTTTTTTTATTTTTTTTTAAATAGGGCTTTCAGCTGCAGAGCGATTCTCCACTTAGACTCACTGTACTTAAAGTCCAATTCAATCAAGAAAATGAGTTCACATTGGGGTCATCACAGCTGAAGGGAGGCAGGGAGAGTGACTTCTGACTTAATTACATGCACAAACCCAAATCTTTAAACAATGTGAAATTACCATTTATTCAGACAAGAATTAATTAGTTCACTTTATTTTTCTGTTTGTTCTCATGCATTTTTACCTGTTTTTTGATTCACCTTTTTTTCTTCTCCTTTAGCGATTCAACAAGATAGCTGTGCATGGTGAAATTTAAAACTGAATCTGTTTGTCCCTGACTCTGAGTCTCCAATTGACTGCAAACCAGAGGAAGAGGTGATAATTCATGTTGATTGTCACCTCAGTCACTGTGCTCTCCCTGCTGCTGTGACCATAAAGACCTAATGTGGAGCACAAACATCTTGCCTTCACCCCAGAGAGGGCAATCTTTATGCACTCAATTAAATTGTAGTCAGTTCCTCGTCTGTTTCGCAGTGTGGTGATGTATTCACTGACCTTTGGATTCAGAACAGTTGGGGGAAAAAATAAACAATGATCAGTGACGAGCTCATTCCACCCTCTGTGTGGCTTTCTGGGCTTCATGTATTATTTGTTTTATTTGTTTGATGTTTCAAGTATTTATTTTTGGGCAAAGTTTGATCAAATCCACAGTTAAGCCCAAATTTATTTGTTCCATGGCAGTTTTAGGTTTAACTTCTTTGCTAAAAGATCATCAATTTCCAACCAATCATGCAAATTTTGAGTAAACTTTTAAAATGTCACAAAAATTGGGAACAAAAATTAGGTGTGTTACCACCAACCAGTTTGGAGCGAATTAAGGCAAAGTGTAAATTTGTCAGGCGTTGACTTCACGCAGGGCTTCAAGAGATTTCAAACTAACATGGACCATATGACTCAGGAAACTGAACTCATAGCAACACTTTTGTAGAAATGTGTTACTGTCAGACAAGTTGCCATTGTTCTGTCATGTCTGCTAAGATTGCTGATGCTGACCTGAAGATGCAGAAATAGGAATGCAGCTGATTGGTCAGGTGCTTGTTTGCTACATTAGAACTTATTTAGTAAATGTGTTTCCATCTCTCCTTTGGCGCATTACCTTTTTCAGAAACCTAAAACCCACCACGAGGAAGAGCGAACATTTATTTGCAGTATTGAATTTCGCCTTTTCCATCAACCTTTTCTTATGCAATACTTCAAAATACCCAACAAAAAACGTCAATGGAAACATGAGCAACTACTGTGCAACAATCCTTCCACTTGTGGCCACTTTCCACTGTGGCCACAGTGGAAAGGAACAACTCCTTTGTAACAGAAAAAAGAAAAAGAAAAACAACACTAATTGAACCAGAATTCATGTCAGTGTGATCCACCTGGCAACAAAATGGGGACAGAAGAAAAGACACACAGAAGACAGGAAGGGAGGAAAATGGGAAATCTAGGTCATAATGGAAAAAAATTATATCATCAATGAAAATGACTTATTGAGAATGTTTGTAGTTATTATTACAGTTATTTCTTTTTATATCTGAGTACAGGTTAGAAATTTGAATGCAAATTACGAACCAGCCTCCAGGTCTTGAACCTTAAATATGAAATTTATTCCTCTCAAATAAAGGCTTGGATGGCTGAGCAAATGTCTCTTTTCTCTTGTTGTTTTGAAAATGCAGCATTGAGAACATAATTTTTTTGAGCAGACAAGAAGTATTTAGTTTCTCCTTCAAATCTACCTGGGAAACGAAAAAGTTCATTTCTCTCTACCAGGTGATGCATCCAGTCTATATATAAATTTCTATGTAGAAACATTGAAGGCGAAGGGCAGGAAGTTATTTAATGTGGCAGTGTGAGTCGACCAGATTAGGAAAAGAAAGAAGAAAACAAATAAACAGGCAGACAAAAACATGGAGACAAAGGTTCACGGAGATCGGAAACCACAATGCTGATTATGACAAAGCGATAAGTCGGATTTTCTGCCCCAGTTGCTGTGGCAGCCAGGAGCAGCTGCAGTGCAGGATAGCACTCGCTCTGCCGTTGCGCTCCTCCGTTCCCCGAGCCGGTCGATTATCAATGATTCGGAAAAGCGAGGAAGATCCTGCTGGGCCCGCTGCCCAGCACATTGCAGGGCCATGGAGGAGGCTGCTGACTGAGGGGGGTCACGACAAGCGGCACACAGACTGAGAGAAAATATACCTTGGCTTTGTTTTTGTGCATCAGTTGATGCTTAAAGGTACTAAGAGCTAAAAAGAAAAGACAAAAGGGACAAAAATTCAGATGAATACTGTCTTTTGTCACTGAGGAGGAAGTGTTGGATAGCTCAGATGTAATTATAAAGCTGCTCATGTAAAAACTAGTTACAATGCAGAAATGACATCATTTTCAACAATTACCTGCTTCATAAGAAAGGATTGCATATTTCTAAAACAGGACACTAAAATATAGTTTCTTTCTGCAATTTATTACAGAACCATCTTTCCGTCAATATTCATTCAGAATTTGTGTATAAATTATTCTTATACTTATTTACAGAGGTAACTGTACCACCTTATGCTCTGATAATCTTCTGTCAACCGTCTAAAACTTTGCACTTTATGTTTTGCAACAGCATGGAGACACTTCACCTGGTTATGGTCTGTGCACACAAACGTTAGTTCCCTGACATTGACCTTCAAGATACAGGATCTTCCAAGGCAACCTTATTATGTCGGTAATATTGCAGCTAAGCCTTCAAGGGATGTATAAAAAAAAACCCGAAAGTGCAAAAATCAAGGTTCATAATTAACTCGTCTGAATAGAGAAAAAAATTAAAAAAATACCTGTGGGTGCTTTTATCAATAACCTCTAACAGAAGAGAAACTTTGTAGAGAGGATGATGATTCGTGTTTTATATGATAACATCATCCCGGCACACTGGACGTACGGGGGTGTGAAGGAATGATTCATTTTCAAAAGGCATCAAACTACAAACATGTCCCTATATAAAACTATCTATACAGAAAATAATACATTGTCAGTACTACATGTGCCTTAAAGGTGTTTACGCAATCCACTCGATTGTTATTTTGCTTCCGTTGATGAGATATTGAAACACCTCTACAGATATTACCTTATATGTTCTAAAGTATGCAGGTAAAAATATGACATTTCGCTTTTGTGATAAGTTCAGTCACGTGAACTTATATTGTTCAGAAACCAAGAAAAAAGTGAAATATTAAGCATTATACAGATATTTGTTAAAACTAAGCACTAGTATACTCAGATCTGAAGAAGCAATTTCAAAAAATATTACAAATTTTCACTGCACCATTCTTAAAGTTACCTCAATAAAATGCCACAAAAAACAGGGTTCAAATGATTAGAGTTGTGCTTGATTATATGGAACATGACACTGCCCCTCCCCCATCTGTTTCTGTGTACTGCCTGTTAGCTGGCTGAAAGAAATGCACTATATCTGTGCAACAAACTGTATTATTAATTCTACAGTATTATATATAACATTTTTTTTTATAAATATGGCATCAAAATCAACATTAAAAAGTAACTTTTAAATAAATTTTTGCTATATGATTTTAGCAGCATTTTTTTTGTTCTAATCAAAAGCAGGTAGATTATGGGGCACTCTTCAGTGTCAAATTCTGGTTGAAGTTTTTCAAAAAATAGGATACGCTCATACAGTGGCTGCTACATTCAAAGTTCTTAAAATATGAGCATCTCATCCCGGCACTTGCCTAGTTATACTGCAGTTGGAAGTTCATAAAATGTTGACACAGGTTCCCAGAGTAATAAGCCCTCCACTGCACAAATAGGTGAGAAAAAATAAAAATAGGATCCATCAAAGAGAAAAAAATAAAATCCATTACAGGTAAAATGTGTATTTGGTGATTAATGGAAAGCAGATGGGGTGCATTCAGGAGCAAAACCCAGGTGCAGATCTTAGACAATGATGGATGGAAATAGTGTGTTTTTTCTACAAAAGAAGGAGGTGGGAAAAGCATTTCATATGAAGAGTCTTAAAGTATGAAAACGTAAGTCATCCCTGAAAATTACTAATTATAAATCAAATAGGGAAAAAAAACACAATCAGTAAAACTCACAGATAACAATTCATTCATTTATTGTTTTTATTATAACTATGAAAACTTATTTTTTTTAATTCAATCATAACTTAACTCTATAATGTATAAATAGTTATTGAACGTGTGTTTGGGCTGCAACGGCTCTCACACTGACACAAATGTATGTGAGCTCTGAAGCAACTACGATGTAGCGACATTGAAGAGGAGCTTCAATAAATCAACTAAATGCTTCTTCCTCTTCATTCCAAAGTTAAAGTGATCAACTTATTGCTAAACCAAGAACTTTTCAGCTTCACGCAATAGCGCGACAGGAAAACAATAAAATGCACACAAAACCTCCATGCAGATGCAAATACTCAACCCTGAGGGACAGGAGCTGCCGCTAAGTAAGACCAATTCTGTCATTTTATTTCCACTTGCCTGTCTATTTTAGTGAAGCTGTCACAAAAATATTCTCAGAGAGCAGTAGGGATCTGACTCATTGCGACTAACTGTCTGTATTTGTGCACACCGCGTACCTTGACACATGCGAACGCACGCATCTCCTGCACACATGCTTATTCACATGGACCTACACAGATCCAGTGATCCTGCACCTTTGAAGTTGTCACAAAAATGTTCTGGTTGGGTAGTCAGAGTAAGACACAATCAGACTCTTCACTCTGCCTTATTTTACCCATTTCTGCAACATGCAAGACACACACACGCACATACCGCACACACACACACACATTAGACTGTCACAAGGGTTCAGTCTTTTGCATCTGACTCAGACTGCAGCAATTCAGGTGCCATACTGTATGACCTCTTACAATAAGTTTCTCTCCCTGTGTGTCTGTCATACACACACACACACACACACACACGCACGCACACCCCCCCCCACACACACACACACACACCCACACACACACACCCCCACACACACCCCCACACACACACACACACACACACACACACACACACACCCACACACACACACACACACACACACACCCACATGCAGTTAAAATCTATTCTAATATTATTCTGGAACTGAGTTGTCTGGAGCCTCTGCAGTACCTGACAGTGGTGCGCATCAAGAATTTAGCTCAAATTACAAAGATCAAGGAAAGTAAAAACCAAATTGCTAAACGTTTATTCCAAACTGTGAATGTGAATGTTGATTTTTTATTTATTTATTTTTTAACACAGAACCTTTTAAAGAAGAGGAATTATCACACTTAAGTGTATAAAAAAATAAAAACGAGCAATGATTTCAAAGAATTCAAATAGTGATAACATGATGAGAATCTCAAGAAACGAAAAGACCTTGTTTGATAAATGGCGCCTGGTGTTTTATTATCACACACTCAAACATAAACACTATCTTCTGATTGCATTTGACGCAATACCTTGCAATTTAGTTCCCAGAAAATCTCTCAGAACAATATATTTTTCCATGTAAAATAATAATAAAAACAGCTACATCACGCATGCAGCGTTGCTGCTCAGCTCCCTCCTACTCCTCCGTCTGAAGTGTTGCTCAGTTTAACATCGAACATTAAATCTTGTGATTTCCTGCCTCCACCGAGGCTTCAGAGGAACACCTCTCAGCTGCTGTGTGGACCACGGCGCAATCTTTGTTTCGTTATTCGATCTTCCTCCTCAAACATCCCACAAGTTAGTGGATTTTATAAAAATGGAAAGTCCAGCAATGCATTTATATGTAGAGATGAAAGGAAGTTAGATAAGGAGGCCTTGGTCAAATGAAAGCAAAAGCCTTTTGAATGAAAAGTTTTACCTACTGAGTACAAACCTAAGGAGTCTGCTCAGTTTTTTCACAAACCTTTTCCATTTGGCCTTCCTTTTTGTTTGTTTGATTACAGCAGTTTGGACTCTGTGATATGTTGGTTTGCAAACGGGAAGATACAATTTGCAAATGCACCAGGTCCTAAATGATTTAAGACCTGGTAAATACCAGATTAGTCATATGTTCTATTTTTTTTTTCTTAAATCAAATGTGCAATTGTGTCTAAAGTGAAGAAAATTGCATGCATGCTTTAAAACTAAAGACACTTTGGGATGAAAAAAAAACCTTAGCTCTCTCAGGACTGGGGAAGCTTATGAGCAAGTGTCTGATTGTGTGTTGGCTCATGGATCCTCACAGATCCATCCCCCCTTCTTCATGTCAAGGTGGGGTGTAAGCTGGTTAGCAGGCAAAAAAGGGGCTTGAACCTGTCAAATCTGGCATTATGAACTGGTTGTAGGGATGCAGACAGTTGCTTCACTTGGAGAGAATTGCTGGGCTCAGCTCCACATATTGGGCTTTTTTCAACCATCACCCTGAGAAGGCCTTGATTTTCTCCTACCTTGGCATAACCAGGTGAGACTATTTTTGGGGGATATTCACAAGCCCTGAGCTGAGTGCCTGCAGTTCTCCCTGGGGAGTGGGATGACTTCCTCTTTACAGCTTCAAGCTGTTAAGACAGTCGGCTCTGACTGTTTATTCATTTGTTTGTAATGAGCATCACCTTGAATTACAAGTCCTTCTAGGAGATTGTGACTGGAAGGAAGAAGTGGGATCCAGGGGATTCAGTCATTCACCCCGGAGGGCTATGATTGATTTTGTAAACTCATCATCAAGCCTGCAGCTCCCTGTGTGAACAGAGGGGAAAAGCTGACGGCTGATCACCAACTCGTGGCGCGTTGAATCTGATAGTGATGAAGACAGTTAGACACACCTGGTTGGCATCAACTAAATGCTGAGGAATTACTGACAACGAGAGGAGGACTCATCTGGAGAACAGCCTTAAACACATCATAAAGTTTTTTTTCACAAGCCCTTTAGGAAGTTAAAGTTCAAATAATATTAAGTCATAGATTTAGAGTGACTGCTGAAATGACTCAGCAGAAATGGTTAAATATAGGGTTAGTTTTTTTTTCAGGCAACAGCTCATGGCATTCTGTGTTTCTGAGAACCACAAAAAATGTCTTGGATTTGAATCTCATCTGTTTATACTCTTTGACTGCATTTAAGGATGAGTAATATATCTCAGAGGAACAAAACCTTAAGACGACTCAGGCAAAACCTTTTGATTATCTACTATATTGCGAGGTTAAATGGGAAAGCAAGCATTGTTTTTCAGATCGCATTTGTTCTTCTCGCTTAAATGATCAAATATATTTCTCTCTTTGCTCTACAAACCAATTCCTCAAATAAAGTTCTATGGATAAATTATAAATCCCTGTCAGCCTAAAGAAAGTAATTATGAGCATAAATATTACACTAGCCACATTAAGCCAAGCGCAGGGTTGCTTGCTTCATCTGTTCTTATAACTTGGCTTTCAGTAAAGGCCTGCTACATTATTTATTATGGCATTCCAGCATGGAAGGCAATCTTCTTGGAAGGCTCAGATATAAATGTGTATGTCTGTAAATATGCTAATGTTTTCCTATTGAGCTCCTTCCATTTGTACAAATCCTACAGAAAGAAAACGACTCACCACATGAACTGCAATTCTAATTTCACATGACAGACCAGATTTGTTTGACCTTAGGTGCTGAGAGGTTTTCATCCGAAGTGATTTTTCTAGCACCATGTCATTTTGCTCAATTAATGTTTCCTTTTTGAGTTGCCTTTTCTTTAAAATGCTGCCAATGTTATAAACAGCAGGATTGTACTCATGAATTCAAACTAAGTATCACTGAACATACAGCTGCAGGCCTGGATTATTGGGACTATGTTGAGAGATAATCTCTAAACCAAAGGTCGCCAAGCACAAGACTTCTTGATTTTCAGTCTGTCTGCAGCAAACAAACCAGCAGTCTTGCTACAGTGTCTTGCAAAAGTTTTTATGCCCCTTGAGCTTTTACATATTTTGTCACATTACAACCACAAGCATAAATATATTCCATTGGAATTCAATGTTATGTCGTGATAACAATTGTGAAGAAAAAAGAAAATCATCTGTGATTCAAATAAAATTTTCCAAATAAAAAACTGAAAAATGCAGTGCACAGAAGGTTCTTAAACTATCATCATCTGTACCTTGGTAAATTTTAACGTTCTTTAAGATGCATTTTTTGGCCTTAAGTGTCCTTTTGAGGATCCTTATGCTTTCCTTATTCCATGTGTTTGGTATGTTTCATAAGCAGGTATTTGTACTTTTGAGTAATAGTTTAAGCAAACTTTAAATTTTTGTTTAACTCAAAACCAGATGACCAAAATACTGATGAGAAATCCACCGGACAGAACCTCGATAGAAACAGAATGAAACTCGGGAACAAACTTTGTCCTCAGTGCAGGTTTTCGTTCCATAAAATGAAATGCCTCAGATCGGATGTGCAGGTGCGGTTTCTCCTTTTAGTTAGAATTTGGTCTGTTTCTGAAGAGATTCTCCCCAAAGGAGACAAGCCACAATACTGCCAATCAAAACAAAGTGCGGAAAATTTTTGGGAACCAATGTGTAAGCGAATGTTTGTAGGATGTGAAGTCTAAATGTTTAAAATCCAAAACTTTGAATTGAAAAATCCAAAGTCTTTCATGATTTTAATAAGTCGATTCTAAAGCCATTAAATTTATGACTCAAGAAGAATATAAATTGATGCTAAGCCACACAGCTCAAATCCAAACCTCTAATTAAATTCAGCTTTTATTCGAGGCTTGTTTAATGTGAACCTTGATTAAAAATTCCTGACAGTTCACTACAGGCCAGTTAAGGTCAATAAACTTTGGTCTTGTCGACTTTAATAAAATTATTCATCTGCTAAGTATTTCTGGGTCATTACACACAATTACCTTGGAGGTATTTGTTTATTGTTCTTGTTGAAATAAGATTGAGTGAGTCCTATTTAATGCAACACACTGTTTTCGTCTGAAGCTCAGCCATGATGACGTTCCTGTGGAGCTTTATCACCACACCGCAATAATTTTATGCACATTTTTACACAAGTGAACGCGTATTACTGTCTTTCTCCTGAACTTTCAAATTGAATAAAAGATAACCGTGGAGTTGATATGTGATTCTGCTGACATTGTTTCTTTTAATTTTCAAAGTAAAACAACTTCCTTGCTCTAAAGTCACAGTGCGAGTATGTGTTGCATGATGTATCTATTTATCGGCGTCACCACGCACAGTACCACATGTTCTTTTTAAGATGTGCCGTCATGTGGCCTTGAGCTCTGCTGTCCCTGTTCTGCGGCTCGCCGAAGCCTCGGCAGCCTCTGGGCAGCTGTCACTTGTTTCATGCTCTGATGGCACCATAACCTAGCGTGGAGAAGATTACGCAGTGAGGCAAGCTGCTCTCTGATTTGTCCTGAGACTTTGCATGCAGCAAGTTGTCCCATGAATAACAGGACAATATTGCAGTTTTTCTGCATTTCAGATTTATGCTTCAGTGTTAAAAACAAATGTTAAGAGCAACTGACATCTCCAACAAAAACAAAATGTGTGAGGTTAATGTTTTTACTTGGTAAATACAGCTTAACATCTGCTTAGCATGCAAATTATCCCCACATGACTTGATTCCAGACTTTCCACTCCTATTTCAAAAATCTTTTAAAATTTCAACTTTATTTGTAACTTTTGTCATTCAATCTTAACTGTAATACTGCCTGCTAAAGATGTGAGACATTTTTTCTGACCCCGTCTTCCTGCTTCACGGTCCTTCGCCCTTCAGCCTCTCTCCAAAAAGAAAAGAAAGAAAAAAAAGAGAAAGACAGTTTCTGCTTGGTAAGGTGGGATGTCTGCCTGGTGGGTTTGCTCAAACAATCCAGCCTGCTGACAGGAGGTGAGCAAACAGCTGAAATTGATAGAAAACATCACAAATAAACTCAGGCAGGAAGAAGTAGCTCACTGAAAGGGGTGGTAAAGTCGTCATTTATCAGACCAGCGGAGAGTGAGGATGTCAGGTGCTGGAAAGCTCACAGTATTTTTGGGAGAAACAGACCTGAACGAGCTACGAGCTTTGCCGTCAATCACAAGGCTAACTAAGACGTCAGTCAGACACTTCAGAGGAAGAAAACCTGAAGGAGCATCAGGTATGTTTGAGTTTGCAGTCATTCCCACCTACATGGACGAAGTGTTTAAAATAGACGTCTTTTGTCTGGAAAACAATCCAGCCTCACTTCCTTAGTATTAGGGAATATAATAATAAAGTTAAACAGAATCAATTGCTTAAGTCTTAGTCTCAAGCAATTGAACATGTCACCAATTTGCAGCAGAACGTCAAGCATGCTGCTAAGTCTTTCACTGGCCCAGCTCTTATGTAGCTGCTATTACTTAAGGAACTACTTCCATAAGAAGTTTTTATGTTAATATCTGTGTTGTGTTTTGTTTGTTTTTCTTTGCTTGTGTAGCTTAAACATCGCAAAACAACAACAACAAAAAAGATTAATGAAAGATTAATTTTACAAAAAGACATACGAGTACACTTAAAAGTTTTAGCATCTGTAATACCCTTGTCAGAGTATTGAGGATTTGTTTTGTTTTCAATTGATTAAGAAGACACATTTGGTAGCACTGCTGCCTTGCAGCAAGAAGGTCCTGGGTATGAATCCCAGTCTTTCTGCATGGAATTTGCATGTTCTTCCTGGGGACTCCAGCTTCCTCCAACAGTTCAAAAATATGACTGTCTCTAAATTTTTCTTAGAGAATTTATTGTTTGTCCTCCGATGGACTGGCAACCTGCAGGGTGTGTGTTCCCCGCTTCGCGCCAGTTGATCGCTGGAGAGAGGCATCAGCTCCCCTCTGATGATTCAGGACACATCATGTATACCTCACATGTGCATCACTGTTCCCCCAAAAATGGAACTACTCCCTTATTATTGCATCAGTGATCATTATCACAATAGCATCACTATCCTGTCTGCAAGGTTACATTTTCACTCACCTTGGATATTCAGATTCTTGAAGATGAAAATGAAACAGGTTGGCCTAATATATGATTATTAGGATGATGATAATTATCTGACTAGTTTAACCCCAAACTGATCCTTTCTTGGTGGTCATTTCATTCTTAAATTTTGAAAAACAAACAAATAAATACGTAATTAAAGCAAAGAATGCAACATCGTGGCAACAGTAACGTAATCCATCCATGACGCACCAGAACACGCTGAATTACTCTCCCGTAATTCCAGTACACATGCATTATTCAAAATGGAGGCTGAGCAAGTGCAATCCAAATGCTCCAAAGACGTGATAGGACTTGATGTTCTACATAACAGCGTTCACTTCCCTATGTTTAGAGCCATGTAATACTCATTTTTTAAATTCAGCTGCATACACGGAAAGTTAGGAAGCAATGTGATAGCATCTTAAAAGGTAAAACAACAGCAACAAATGTTTGAGAATGTGTGTGAAAAAAAGACGCATAAAACATATATAAAACTATATGTTGGCAATCGCAAATGAATTTGTCTCCTATGTTTCAGACAGTGATAGTTGACTACAGCAGCAGCTGAGCAATTGACCCCTTTGACTGACAAATATGATGATGTGGCAATGTCAGATTTAATGATGGATTTTATTTTAACACAGATGTTATGGCTGAATAGCTCTACAATGTCCAGGGTTTTATTAGAACTTTTGCATGGAGTCTTAATTATAGATCAGACGGCTCTGAAATGGCTTAAAGCTGTCAATGCACTCCTTCCGATTATAGTTATTAAGTGTGCCTACATGTTTATGTACAGAAAATGTATTTATCCACAGAATATTCCTGAAAATGTACTGCAATAAGAAGAAAAAATGTATACATAATAAAATTGCATATTTATTATGGATGATGAACTTGGCAGTAGGATTTTCAAAAACATAAAATGCATCCCTGTTAAAAAATGTAAAAAGAACAAAAAAAGAACAGCAAATCTCTAATAAGTGATTATTGTTTTTTTTTTTTTTTTTTTTTTTTTTTTTACATAAAACATTTTTTCTTCTTTCTTTTTCAAAACTTGGTTTGACAAACTTTTGTGCTTACAGGTAATTCTCCACACTCACTGGCCTTTTTATTAGGTACACCTCTCCAGGACCAAGTTGGACCTTCTTTTGAAAACTGAAAGTAAGACTCAGTGGACCAGCTAACACTTTTCCAATCGATTGTGTCCAATTCCAGTAAACCTGTGAGAATTCTAGCCTCCTTTTCTTTTTTTTTTAGCTGGCGCCCATCTGCATCAAGGATCAATGTGTTGACCTTTCAGACTGTAGTTTTCATTCGTTAGTAGCTGCAAGGCGATGTCAGAGCTACCTTTACCTTTCTGTCATTGCGAACCAGTCTGAACATTCGTTTCTGAATTTCTCATGTTCATCTACTACGTTAATGGCGCCTACTTGATATTTTTCCGACACTATTCTGTGTAAACTTAAGAGATAGTTGTCACCCTCAAAGTAATTAACATCCCCTTTTATCGCCATTTGGACGCTGATCTTTTAGCAAGCCAACTTTACCACATCTAGAAACCCAAACACATTGAGTCTCTGTCTGTTGCATTATTTGTGCTAATTTTAGTAATCAAATGAAAAGATGGACCTACTATAATGGGCTGTGAGTACCTTATCAAAGGTGAATGATTGTATTGCTTTTTGCCTTTTTAATTTCTCTTCTCTTTTGGTGCTTTTTTGCAGAGTTAACTGGAAACACACATCCTGAAGTACAAATCCAAGCATATTCACTCATAGAGAAAAGATAATCATGGGTTATTATTAGTTACAGTAATCATTAACTCACTGTATCACCGAGCTCTGGGGTGAAAGGATTCGTCATTTTTCTCATGCATGCATCTTATACATTTTTGAGTTCAGTAATAAGACTAATCCTGAGCGTCATAAAAAAAAGTGTTTAAATATTAGCCATGGAATTGGGCATCAGGAGCCCTCTGATGGAATCATAAATGGGCTGCTATTTTAAGACAAACTAATCAAGCATAATTTCACTGAGCATTTACAAAGCCATTCAATTAGCTTATAAAACAATAACCAGACATGGCAACAGTAATGACATATTTTGTAATTACTGGAAATAAATAAATAGCCAGAAACAAAAAAAAAAAAAAAAACGCCTGCAGGAAATGCCTGAAATGTAAAAGGAGAGCATAAATTATGCAAACCCACAAATAATTAGAATTGCCTTTCACAATAGACACTTGAGTTGCTTGTGTTACAGTTATCCAGTTGTGTACCTCATTGGACGGTGGATGCATGGTTGAGTTTGACAGGTTAGAGAGAGTTTGTGTCATGTGCTTGTTTTGAAAGTTTCACTGGAAAATACTGGATGATGTTCAACTTCTAAGTATCATTGAATGTGCTGCTGATTTCAACCCAAACCAGAGTAATCATCTATTAAAATCATTCATTTTGTTTAAAAGTATATGTTCTGATCTCATTTAAAACAGAAGACGAAGGTCTGATCATTGCGATTTTGCACGATTGGTGTCAGAGGCCTGCAATAAAACCCAACTTCTAAGTCGTGCTGCTGGTGCACTACCCTGTTATTTTACGTAAGCCAGAATTAAGATAATCTACTTTGGTAAAAAATAAGCAGTCATCAGATACATACATATTATACATATTGTAATAACTACATTACAATTGTCGCTACCATATTGCAGTACACCAACAAATTAAAAAAAGATTTTCTCTTGACTTTGCGATGCTTTTATTGAGGAAAGGCAGCACATCCAGTGATGCTTTAAGAACTGCATCCAGTAATGAGTTGACTGAGAAACACAGTTCTCCTAGTGTTGGTTGTCACAATGTGGCTGAGAACCCTGAGTTTTACAACGGTTACGAGACGAAACCAAAAAGGGGCTGGATGAAGAGGCCCAAGGTTCCCAGGATGCACACCGTCACAAAGACCCAGAGGAAGATCCTGTCAATGACCATAGCAACATACTTCCAGTCATCTTCTACCTATAAGCAGAAAAAGACAAAAAAGAAAAAAAAAACACTTGTGGTATTATGCATGAAATAATATGTACATATTTCTTTTGTAGACAATCTGTTTTGCACAGTAAGCAGGAACCAGGCGACTCAAGATTGAAATATCAACTTTGCAGCAGGACAGAAAATGTTTAAATCAGGAAAGGAGGAGAAAGTTTCTAAAAATTTCATGAGTCAACATAAATGTGATACATTATTTACACATGAATTGATAAATATGATAATTTCAAACACAGGAACAGGCATTTTGAGAAATCCGTCTGAGCCCTGAGTTTTTCGTATCTCTCAATGGGAGACTCCATCCTCTTTATTTATAGGCGCCAGACAGTGAAGCTGAAGTGCACACTCTGCTCTAACCTGAACCGTTGTTAACTCTCGGAGCAGTTTAGGTTCTGCATCAATTCAGGGAAGCTTTTGAATGCTGTTCTCCCACAGGCCTTCAGTGCATGTGTTGTGTTTTTGCATAAAACATTATGCAAAAGAACCCCTGCAGTGTGTTTATTTTCTACCACCTTGTACATACAAACAATGTATTTAAACAATAGAAAGAGCTGTATCTCTTCTACACTGGATCATTTTTAAGACTTTTAAATTTGCACAGTGCAGTTTTGCACCAGGAAGCTGTACGGCATATGCTTGGATCTGAAGCATATGCTGCACATTGTAACATCATTGAATTGATGTTACAATGTAAGGTGAGAAAAAAAGGGAAATGAACTCACCTGTAGAACAAATAGAGAATGGTGAAAACAGCAACATGGCAAGATGGCAATATGTCAGAAATGCATGTAAAATAATGCAAGAAAACTGTTTTCCTGCATCCTTCATCAGCATCTCTCTGACTTGGTTCATAGCCTATTAATTAACATCTTGGAGTACTTAGTACAAGATGGTAATACATATTTTAATAAATTTTTAAAATAAATTTAAAATAAAAACACTATTTTGACACAAATCTGGGAGTTTTTGTAGCACTATGTCACCCTACGCAAGTTGTTTTTCTGCATTGTGATAGACAAGTCCCATAGCAAAGCACTGTCTCCTGTTTATCATTAAAGATTGAATGTTCAAAATTTACGATACAAATTCATACAACCTTCCATCAGTCCACCGACAGACTCCTTCTCCAGTTTGTAAACCCATATAGTACCAAAATAGACCACTTGAACCATAAAGGCAGTAAAGAGTAAATCCTACGTCACCCAAAATTCAGATAAGCTGGAAAAACACATCACCTCCTTGGCCTTGTTCCTGCTCCTCATGTTCTCAGCTATGTACTTGACGCTCTCGATGGCCTGCCTGATCTCGGGCGACACCACGGAGAAGGCCATCACCGTGTTTATGTTCTGTGGACTCAGCTGATGAGGCACCTTTCCGGACTCTGGTGTCTCTGGGGTTTCCCTCATATGCTGGCAGGGGCAGGGACATTTCTTGAGAGTGCAGTCCTCCATGGCGGTGAGCGTACTGTCGCCACCGACCTCCAGACAGTTGAGAGGACTTCCTCCAACCTGTTGGAGGGACACAAGCACAACTAGAAACTAGACTCTGTTTGGGAAAGATCTTGGATGGCAACACATCACTCATTTCAGATTTGGTAAAACCAAATGACGCCGTAACACTCCCTTGTTGTCGTACAACATCAACTGGGGAATCTTAAGAACAGATTTTTCTGAAATACTAATAAGCAGAACCTTCTCAACGAGCTTATTGAATATATCCCTAGAAAACTATTCCCACCATTGTCTTCTGCTTAAACAGAGAATAATAGCACATTATCAGAAATCCTTCATTTACATGTTACAGTATGATTAAGTGCTAATTTATTTAAATGAAATGCAGAACACACTTTTATTCAACAACAGGCTGAATGTGTAGTGACATGAAAATGTGTGCACACCTTTTGGCTGAACTACTGCACAAGAAAAATCGACCTGCTGATTCAGTTTCACAGAAACACTAAAGAGTCTTGGAAAGTAAGAGCTTTAGCTTGATTCATTACATGCTGATAAACTGTTTACATTCTCATTGATTAGATCACACCTGACACAAGAGCCTCTGGTGTGCAAGCGGATGATAGGGAGAGCCAGCTTTGATAGGAAGACAATAAGATTCAGACTTCTGTCTTTAAACATTAATTCCCTGCTTTGTGTCCAATTTTCATCAGTAGGTACTTCCTGGTGAAACTCTGGGAGGGGAGATTCCTGCTACACTTCATAAAGTTTTTCTACCTTTCTGGTGAGTTAAAACTTGAGCAAAACATTATATTTTAGTCTAAACATGTAGGTTGATCCAGTGAGCCAAAGTAAACCAGGACGTGCACCAAGGACTGGTTGAGAAATAAGAAATGCAAAGTCTCGGGCCGAGTCAATGGCCAAGGTCATGTCAAGGACTAATAGTTGGATACAAGGAACCTCCTGGACATTATTCATCAAGAAGTAATAATTGTGTTCATACCTTAATCAAGCTGTTCTTCCTCTTCCTCTGTCCTTTCCCTCCTCCGCCTCCTCCTCCCCCTCCACCTCCTCCTGCTTCCCCACTGCCGTCCAACCACCCGGCCTTACCCTCCTCGTCTGTCGGCCTACGCATCAGCATGATCCTGGGCAGCACTTTGAGGAACACGGAGCGCACCCAGCATGGCATGGTGTGCGTCATGGGCGTGCGGTAGTGCACGTTCAGCACGAACACGGTTATGACAATGCTGAGTGTGACGAAGATCATCGTGAAGAGCAGGTACTCTCCGATGAGGGGGATGACCAGTGACGTTGAGGGGATGGTCTCTGTGATCACGAGCAGGAACACAGTGAGGGAGAGCAGGACGGAGATACAGAGCGTGACCTTCTCTCCACAGTCAGATGGGAGGTAGAAAACCAGCACTGTGAGGAAAGAGATGAGGAGGCAGGGGATGATGAGGTTGATGGTGTAGAACAGCGGCAGGCGGCGGATGTAGAAGGAGTACGTGATGTCCGGGTAGATCTCCTCACAGCAATTGTACTTGATGTCATGTTTGTAGCCTGGAGCGTCAATGATTTCCCATTCCCCGCTTTCCCAGAAGTCTTTGAGATTTACCTAGGAGATGAGTGGGATTTCCAAGCTGAATGATCTACTACCAGAACAACAGAAATTCATTTTTAAAAATGCCGTAAATCGTAGAAAAGTTTGATGTTGTTGGATGTTAAAAAGAAAGTACGATCAAAGTGAAGCTACTGAATAACCCACAAGTCTCATGAAAAATATTAAAGCGATACAGTCGAGTGTGAGCCGACTGACTAATGATTCTAGTAGGCTTCCTTGGTCTTCTCCTGTATAAGGTATACATGAAGTCATGTAAAGGGTTGCCAAATAAATGGTCTTTTGAGTTCTTTTGAATTCACTAACTACACTGAATCTGGACTCAGATTAAAACTGCAGAAATTAGTTTTAATAATTTTATAAACCTTTAACAAGGAGGTTTTGTCAACAGCTGATTGAAGACTCATGAAAAACTAAATGGAAACAAAGCAGCAGAGTCCTGACAGAAGAAAAGAAAAGAAAATCGATGGATTTAATGTTTGGAACAAAAATGTCTGTCTTAAGAGTCCCTTTAAAAAAAAGAAGAAAATAGTAAATCATTAAATATTTTCATGACATAATATTGGAAATTGACACACGTACTGACCTTGGACCCAATGAGTACAAGGTCAATCTTGGCTTTGTCATAAGTCCAGGAGCCAAACTTCATGGAGCAGTTTTGATAGTCAAAAGGAAAGTAGGTGATATCCATTGGGCACGAGGATTTAAAAATGGCAGGAGGAACCCAAGTGATCGTACCGTCATACTTCAGCAAGGCTTTGGTCTTATCCTCCACCAGGAAGTCACCCACAGCACTGCAAGGTAGCAGTATCAACACGTTTCCAAGACAGCAAGGGCATCAAAGGACACGACACAAGTGTGGTTGAAATAGGACACAAAGATGGGAGGAAGGGGATCGTTTCAAACAATAAGAGGAAAAATAGTAAATGGAGGCACGGAAGAAGAAATGTTAGGCTAGAAGTTCTTCATAGCACTGAACAACTGCCTTTGCTTAATCAATAAGTAATCATACACACATAGTTCTTTGTCACTTCAACGTTATGTCAGTACAGACAGATGATGATGAAGAAAGCCTCACTTGTTGTAGAGAACAATATCAGGTCTCCAAATCTTGTTTGATGGAACTCGGATGAATTCAATCCCATCAAACTCTGCTGGCGTCCATCTTAATTTGTAATCGTTCCAAATCTGGAAGAGAAAAATCCAACAGTCCTGTTTCTTCTTTTTTAATATACCTCTTAATATACACCTGTAGTACAACAGTTCGCTTTGGGAATAATACAGTTCGCCTGTATAATTCCAGAAATTCTAAGAATTTTTCTAAAATGATGCGACGAGGATCTGCTGAAGTGTTGGGATTCTTTGAGAATTTGTGAATTATATTTTTATTGCTGGTCTTCATATGAAGCAGGGTAGTTGACGAATCAGCTAAGGACATTAAATATAATTAATGTCTGAAAGATGAAGATCCAATTATGATTATGTAACCAGTGTGAAGCCTAGAAGTTGACATTCCAACAAGGTTTTAATCTTTGTGAGAGATTTTTTGTTTACATAAAAAAAACATATTCAGGAAGTCCCAAACCACATTCTCACAAAACCAAATGATAATATTGATACCATAAACATTATACATTTTCTAAAATTGTTTATTGAAGATGTTGCATCTCTTTGTAAATGAGGAAAAAATACTTGTAATTAGAACTTTTCCTCTGGCGTGGAAAGCCATGTAAGTACAACACCTTGCAGTAAAACTTCACTGATCATCACTCTTTCTTTTGCCCCTGCAATACTTTCGAAAAATGATTTTCTTGGTTCCAGTTTTTTTTTAAAGAATGAAGCTACCGACAGTAGTCATGCCTGCACAGACAGTATCTTCTTCACTGGCAAATAACAGATCATAATACCTGCAGGTAACGTTTTATGAGCTGTGGATCCATTAGTCTTGGCTATTTGGATGTCGCTGTAGATGATTTTCTTTTTTTTTTTTTATTAGCGAGACGGATTAATGCTCAGTCATGACCTGGAAGATTTTTAATTAACCAGTTTATGCTACACCGGTTTTTCCATTTATCCATCCACCGAGTTTGCATTGTGATTGCCAGGATAATTCTCGATGGACTCCGGTATTGTAGATTATTGTGGCCTTGAGATTCAATCAAAAGGCAAATTTACTGTCACAGAAAGCAGCTGGTGTTTTACTTGAGATTAAAACAAAATGCTGAGCTTGATTAGCTAAATTGTTACTTGGAAGTATGTACTGTATAGATCTGAAAAATCTAAATAAATGACATTAAAAATGTAATTAGAGATGTAAATTTAAATTCATCATAAAGTTATCTGTTTGATGGTGAGCTGTGGTACGTTTTCTTATGCATACTTAAGTAGTATTATTATTTATTTCTATTTTTGTAATACAATATGAGCATCTGACTTACAGTATGTGATAAACGTTTTATAATCCTTGTGTATTGTGAACTCACATGTCGGAGCCATAAATTTGTTTCCATGATTTGATTCACCTCATCCTGCACAGAAACAACAAAGAAAAATAAGAAAGTTAGATGTTGTTGTTGTGAAAACCCAACGACAGCATTGGAAATTATTAGGAATTTACAAAATTTAAAAATGACAAAAAAAAAAAAAACTTTTTTCAATTTGTGTTTTCTGGTGCAGAGGTTGTTGAGCTGAAAAGGTCAACTTAATAATGCATAGAGGTGCAGGTGTCAGTGCCTCGCTGCCATTCTCTATATTGACCATTCAGGTTTGACTTACAGTCCAGTGATTCTCACGACTGTACACAAGCCACCCAGAAAAGCCCATCAGCCAGAATCAGACCCACATTTGTCAGAGCTCACACACAGGTCAATACTCTCGCCTTCACCTTGCTGAGCATGCAGATACACCTACATTTGAGTCCAATCTGAAAAGTTTCTTCCAGGTATTTTTTTCTCCTATTCTGAAGATAGTTTTTGAGGGATTTAAACAAAAAAGTGCTTTCAGCCACCAAGTCACAAATTGCCATAGCAAATTCCAGATCCGCATCAGCCTCTGAAATTGGACAGACTATAGAAAGACTAGAATAACATTGAGCGTTTTTTTGCAATGCTTCTATTTTTTTTTTCTACCAAAAGCTGGGCAACGTGACGATCACGGAGAACACATTCCTCTTCACCAAGACCGATCATGACACAGAGTTTAAGTTAAAACATGACACGTGGATATACTGAATTCTCTGATATGTGTGTCTCCAAAAGAGGAAAAACTTACGACTTTAACAAGCTGTGAGATGGAGACCTCAAACTCCACGGTAACAGGATCAGAAACATTTTCCACTGGTCTGATGAACGGGTTGTACCGTCTAAAAAGCCTCTTGAAGAGCCGGTCCTCTGCTTTGGATGCGACACAGTCTGAAATTAGAAAAAGAAATGAAGAGTTGACAGAACAAATTGTGACCAAAAATGTAAAAAAAAAATAACAAAAAAACAAATTAGTAAAGAAAAGGGAGAGTTCAATGAGAACCTGATCAGTTGCAGCTATCCTCCACATCCCTCTACTGCCCATCTAATCAGACTCAGTCTTGTTGGGGACGACTTTGATTGAAGCCAGGCTTCGTCTTCTTCTAATTTTGATGCAGCTTCTCATTAATGAGCTTTTTGAGTTTCTCCCGTTAATGTTTCACGACATTTGATGAACCGTCTGCAAGCTTTTCTCTTTAGAGTATCTCTTCACTGATGAGATCAGAGTAAGAAGTTTTCTTTGAGCAAGTCTGAGATGAGGGATAACTTTCAGTGTTCAAGAGCCAAACGGATAAAGATATATTTACTTTCTTTGATAAACCATCTCAGGGAAATTATCGCCTCACTCAGTTCTTGGTGCCTCATTATATTTTATGTAAATGTAGTTGATATTTTATCCAAGTATAGATTCAATGGGTTAGGGTGACCCAGCTTTATCTTTATCCTAAAATTTGTTTAGTTTTTCCTTTTATTTTCAACATTTACTTCCTGCACTCCTTCCATGTTTAGCTTCATAACAGCTCCAAATCAAACCCTGTCAAACCAGGAGACTCTGCCTTGCGTAGGCACACATTAACTCTTGGATATATTTATTTGAGCAGGTATTAAAATACCCAGTATGTCTGGGATTAGTATTTACAAAAGAAGTAAATAACAGTGAAATAAGCTCTGACAAGCATATCCGCGCTCTCCTCCCGATTAATCCTGTACGGCGAGTTCATCCACAATATTTCACAATTAACCTA
Organism: Poeciliopsis prolifica; assembly: GCF_027474105.1. Taxonomy (NCBI): domain Eukaryota; kingdom Metazoa; phylum Chordata; class Actinopteri; order Cyprinodontiformes; family Poeciliidae; genus Poeciliopsis; species Poeciliopsis prolifica. Next base: position 7,163,241 of record NW_026562391.1, on the reverse strand, counting down.
AAATAGGTGTGTATCTCCCTGAATTGCTCATTTCATGACTACATTTAGCAAAACATATTTGCAGTTGTATTTACAAATTGTCCTGACATAGGTTGCCTGAGGGACAATGTGAGGATGTCAACCAAGGGGAAGAAGTTATTTTGGCCCAGCGAAGAGAAGTTGGCTAAAGCTTGTGGATAAGATATGAAAGATTTGTTTAATTTGGTGCAGGCATAGAAGGTGGGGGGACCAATTACTTTCTCAGGTTTTTCCATAGTGTTTTAGATTTCTTTTGCTTGCTTTTCTTTGAGCAAAGCTTAAAACTTTTATGTGTGTGAAAATGAAATGAATGCTCAAAGAAAAGCCTAGTAATATTTTTAGAGGTTTCTATACAAATGATCCATATTGTAAGTACTTTTTTACTGTGTGTAAAAGCATTGGTGTCCCTATTATTTCTGGATTGATAACAAAAAACTACTCTGGTGGAAGGATTTGAAAGGCCTGTTCCTTTGACGATGGGCAGCAAAGAGCAGAGAAAACTAAAAGAACATACGAATAGGAAGCATGATATGAAAAGAAATCTTGGGTCGCTTTCAGTGCTTGGCTCCATAACTGTTTAAAATACCATCATCATTTGTCTAAATTAAGCTGGGGAAGAAAAAAAAGCAAAAAGAATAGAGTTAATTGGAATGGACTGCTGATGAAATCCTGCCGAGCCTTTTTTCATCAAGTTCCCGCCTTCAAACACAGAAGATAACCTCTCGTCACTGCACACAACAATGACACCATGAACCCTGCTGATGATGAACTCTCGATGGCAGGCCTCCAGAGACAACACAAGAGTCACCCAAAAATAAAAATGAACACATATGAAAAAAATTATTTAAAAAAACTAGATGAAAAGAACAAGTGAAAAAGGAGAGAAGCTGAAAGCAAAGCCTTCTTAAGATGTCACTCAGGAGACTCAGGAGCCTGCTGTCTGATAGATGCTGAGTATGTGGCAGCGCTGCTTTAAATGGAGTTTTAAAACGCAGGAAAACTTCGGCGGTGATTCCAGCTCTGCAGAGAAAAACATTAAGTTGTCATACAAAGTTACAGAAAAGAATTTATAAGATGACACCATATAGTGGGAAACATAGTCTGTATTTTTAAATCAAAGAACAACAAAATGCTGTCATGATGCCTAATCTTTGTTTTAACATATAGAGGAGAGCATCCACTGATTAAATCCACACACATCATATTGGACAAATAACATTTAATACGGCAGGATATTTATGTGGAGAATCAAAAAAGACCATATGAAGAACATCCACAGGTGAATTACTTCTAACCATCAATAATTCATATGATGAAGTATCAATAATTACGCCTAGATAAATATACATGTTGTGATAAAGACTGTATATATATATATATATATATATATATATATATATATATATATATATATATATATATATATATATATATATATATATATATATATATATATATATATATAGGCAAGAAACAATTTTTTTTCTACAAAAGCACTTGAAATGTGAAATTATTTGCCAGTAAGCAAACATTAAAAATAGGAATACTGCTTTTAACATATTCCTGTCCGTGTACCTATATTGAAGAAGTTAGCAGCACTAACCCTCCTTTACAACTAGTCATGGTTGAGCTGCTGAACAAATTAATTTCATCAAACGATTTTTTCCTCTACTGAAGAGGCGATCGAGGGAGAAGAGCAAAGGAAGGATGAACACAGCATAAACAGCCAATCTCTGGCATTTTCCCATAAAATGTTACTTTTAAAGCTGAAGGGGAATAAAAACAAAAGCAGGAAATGATATATAAATACGGATCTTTAACATTTCAGAATCTTGGCCAACAGGTAAGATGAAAATGAACAAAGTGCGTTCTTTCCTCAAATTTTTCAAATTGTTCTTGTAATTTTTGCCACAATTTTCGACAAAGAAATGCCTCACAAAACTTGAGACAAAATTCAGATTTTATGTCTCCCTTGTTTTATATTTGTGATAGTTTTCTATGCAGGGTCAATTCAGTGTGTGTGTTTAAAACTGTGGAGAGTTATGAGCACGTTTATAAAACCTTTAAAGGTTTTTGTTTTAAAACAAGAGAAGCAACTTTGCTTTAAACTAGGCTGAAATATCACCAAAATTATTCGAAACAAATTTTGTGAAATTTGTTGTCACAAAATGACAAGAAATTTCTTACACTTTGCAAGACTAAAATCCAACTCAAAACCCCAAAAATAGTAACCATACAAGGAATGTTATTTAGTTGGTCTAGTAACATAAACAGTTTCAAATTGCATACATTTTGATTTGATCTGTATTTTATTGACATTTTCTCCACAGACTGAGAAAGAAGGGTTTTGTGAAAAGACAGCAGTCTGACAGACATAATCCGAAAATAAGATCGTTGCACTAAGTTTGATTGCCTTTAATGAAAGTATATGGAAAGTGTTGATGTTTTTGTCATTTTTAAAAACTGTGCAGGTCATTGCTGTCTTTGTGATTTTTTTTTTTTAATGGCCTTCAGGAGCTCAGATTAGGATGGAAATGTTTTGTGGAAAAGATACGTGGAGGAGTAATTAGTAAATCAAGGAAATGCATTTCCATTTGATTCCATGAGTGTCTCACTGTAAATCAATTAAATGTTTCCAGACAAACATTATGTATCTACCAACCTTGAGCTAGGAGCTAATGAACCACTGCTAAGACTCTTTGATTGAATTACAGCTGGGCCTTTTGCATTGAGTTTATGCGTTTCTACATGACTGTGTAGGTTTCTAATATTGCTCTGGTTTCTTGCCACAGTGGAGGTTCTTCTTATAACCTTTGATTTTTAGCAAAAATCTCCCAAATTTGCAGGTCACATTAACCGTGTGCGGGCCTTTGAACTTTAATTATCAATTTTTATACATGATGTGCTTTACAAAAAATAAAAACCTGTATCATTTGAACTATTTCCGGACTGACATGAATGGGCGATTAACAGGCTTCTGCAGCACATGATGGCACGCAATCATTTGAATCATTTGTGCTGGAACAGAAACATGGAAATACGCACATCTTTGTCTGAAAGGAAGTCTAATTGTACTTCCATTGGACGCTCCAATAATAGTGTGTTTGGTGTGAATATACCATTACGGTGTGTTTCCCACAAGGCAATAAACTACTTTAAATATGCAAGATTTACAGTCCTGTCACCACTAAGTTACCGGTATGACTTTCATACCTGTATTGACCACATTTCAAGCTGAAAAAACAGGTCTTGCAAATATCGGCAGGCTCATGATTTGCTGTGCCAATATATGCATCCCTGCTAACTCAGACAAATAGTAAGTCTTTCTACATTAGCACACCTATCCTGTGAACTACTGAGTTTCATGTCAATAGGATTGTATTTGTGGGAAGTAGACAGATTTACTGTTTGAAAGAGAATTTACAGTTAATGCATTCCACTGTATATTTTCAACGGTTCAACTGAACATGCAGGCAATGCCAAAACCAGTGCAGAAAGCCAATCTAAGTTATGGAGGCTTCATAAGCAGCTTAGTTCTGGATCTAGATGTAAAAACTGATTCAGACAAGAAGACGTTATGCCAGCATTTAGGCAGCAATTATAAGAAGCATACAGTGTAAGTGCTGCATCCTTGAGTAGATGCTGTTAACATTCCAATTTTAAAAGGGAAAAGAAATGTTTTCAGCTCCAATTTGACCTGAACTTGACCCGAAGAGATTAAATCACAAGACGTGTGGAGGTCCGCCTGCATCTTTGGAGCTTTTACTGGGAGGAAAACGTGGTTTACAGTCTTGCTGGCATTTGAGAGTGGGGGTGAGTTGCAGCAAGTGACGGAAAACAAGAGAACATTTTATGGGTTGTGTTGAAGGGTTGCATTAGGGAGCCATTTGGCCTCCATTCTCCCCTGAGCATGCAAATGGTTTCAAAGCAGACTGAGTAGGAGAGACACAGAGAGGAAGGGAAACATAGATGGGCATGAATGAGGAGGTCTTCTTCTCTCAAACAAATAATGCATATTTATGATAAAAACACGCCGGTAGCAAACGCAAGGAATTCATCTGAAGACCCGAAGAAAAGAGAACAAAGCTGAAGAACAAAAAGACGACAGCTTCTGAACCTTGGAAACTTGTGAGTGAAGAGTTGAGCTGGGATCTTAAGATTGTAAAAGAAAAGTAAAAAGAAACGGAGAAGGTAAATAAATGCAGCACACAAACTCAGCAGGTTAGTCTCTTAATATCCTTCCAAGAAAAGCTGTCGATACTAGCTTTTCTCTTTTGATCATTAAAGACAAATACTGCTTCTATTATCAGGAAGAAACTGGTATGGAAATCAATAGATAGATTTGTTTTGGTTAAATGCAAAAAAAAAGAGAGATCTTTGCGATATTTTTAATTTGTGTTTTACTTTCTTCAAATTCAGAAGCTTTCAGTTGAAACCAAATGTTTATATGTCGTGAATAAATAATACACACATTTTTTTTTTCTTACTGTCTGAGGAGAACTCACACTAAACTTTTTTTTTCAGATCAGTCAGAGTTACCTATTTGCTAAATGCCACAAATTATTGATGACAAAGTGAAATTTCCCATAAGCTAGCTTAGCTGAATAGTAGGTTCAAAAGTTTTATGAAAGCTTTGCATTTTATATATTTTCTTTTTGTTATATGGCTGTTTTGCTTTTCCCATTGGAAGACCATAATTACATCTACATAAAACCTGAAATGAGTCAGAGTCCTTATTCTTTGGTTCCAGAATTTTCTGCAAAGTAAAAACCGGTCTCAAATGTGGCATCTAGAGAAGTTGTGTTGAAATGTAAGCTGATATAACCAGCAAGTTCAGTGGCAGTGAAACTGTGAGGGCTGCAGCAGGATATATACCTTTGTGACTCAGTTTGTAAAAAATAAAATAAAATAAAATACCACACACCCTTTTGTTCTGTGTTGCTGTTTTATAAATACTGTGACTTTAACCTTGCTACCACACAACTGCACAAACACACATCACAGCTCACCAGATCATCAGTCATGCATTTAAATCTGAATGCCTCTGTTTCAACACAATGAGCAGTTAGACAAACACATTGCTTAACTTTAAAATCACCTCAGGCATCGTTGCAGTGCACCATCTATGTATATTCAGTTTTTTTGGGGTCTTTTTCTGTAATTATATGTGCATAAAAGTCACCGATAAACATCCTCCATCTCTACATCAGGCTGTGAAGAACAGGATGCGATGTCTATTTTCATGTAAGGAACAACCCTCACATTGATCGCTGCATCGCAGTGCATCAGTCTGTGGTCTGACGTTGCATAATGCATGAGCGTGGCATACTCTCCCATGGACTTACACAAACATTTTCCTGCGGTGAAAAAGTTTGTTGAGTGCACAAGTTCTGCTTGAGGAGAACGAGGGACTGTCTGTTTTCTACAGTTCTAAAAGAAAATATCTCTATGTTGCTCCAAATTTATCTGTAACACCACTAACTCTGAAGAGCAGCTTCTGCATTCTGAGTGTCAGTCGTTCGTTTGTGGTCATTACCATTAATTAAATAACTGGATCACTGCTGCGACCTTAATTGCTTTTGTCAGAAGAAATTATTCAAATGCTTTTGTTTCTCTCTCTTTGGGATGCTGCAATGATGTGTATCATGTTTTCTTCTTCGTTTTAGTGGCTATAATTTGATAATAAAGGCAGCAGACTGAAGAAAAATCAACACTTATACGCTGTCAGTACAGTTAATTCATTATAATCAATAATTTGTTGTTTTAATTATCCCAAGAGGACTTGAGTCTGAAGTCAGAGGGACAACATTTCAGTTATCACGCTGATGAATGAATCATTCTTTTCATTCTTTTTGTCTCTGGAGAAAAGAATGAATCAAACCACTGGAGACAGAGAAAGAAAGAGTGAATATTCTTTTTTAGGGTTGATGTGAAAGATGATAAACCAGAAGAGAGACCATATGAGGCCACCATGATGAATCTGCTGTTTTTGCCCCAGGAGCAAATGTTTACCATGAGACTTTGATGCGCCATGCTGTCACAGTGCAAACATTCCTGCAGTTCAGAACCAAGTTTTCTCCAGCAGTGGTCAGCGATTAGGATCCTGTGTGGTTTCCAGGATCCTGAGATCATTTTCCCTTTATCCCACCTTTTTGCTAAAATTCTTCTCCAGACCCGAATCATATTCATTTCCTCTCATTTTTGACCTAATGATTCAGTTTATTTTCTACTCTTCCCATTGATCCCTTCCCTCTCTTCATCTCTGCCTGCCATCATCAGTCTATTTTTTTTCCTTTGACTCCTCCTTACATTTGCTCCTCTTTCATGCTGTGACTTTTTCCAGACATTCTTCTTTTCTTTCTTTGTTTTTTTTCCTTAATTGTTTGTGGCCCTCTGTCATCCCCCGAGCCCCCTGACAAGTCTCAATTTTCTTGAAAACAAAACCAGCTCGTTTCTTCTCCTGACGAATAATTTCACAAAAGATTCAAGGAAAACTGTGTGTACGTATCCAAATGACTTAAAAATCCATGTGCAAACACTCTCACCATTTCAGAAAACTGTTTATATATATATAACTGTGAGTATAACTAAGGTCATCATATTTATGCGGTGACATTCAGCGCTGTGAGAAGGTTTTATATGGTGTGCCTTCAGCTGACTCAGTCTCCTGACTGAAGACATCCCATCTACTCCTCTGCCAGAGTAAACTATGTGCCCTGTATAAATCAGCACCTCATCAGAGGGGCTGGCAGAGGGGGGGACATGGAGAACACGTCCTCTAAAGAGATTATTAATCTGCATGGCTTCATAAAATCTTGCCTCCGAGCAAAATTTGCATTCATCAAAATTCATTTGCCTTCACTACCATTCTATATTCCAGTTCAGTGACCCAGTTTGTGTCAATGGGAGGAGTTTTAATGGTGATAATTAGGATCCAAACGGGGCAGATTGGTGCGCGGTGATGGAAATGACATTTTGAAGAGATTCGAAAAGAAACGCAAAGCAAGAGGCTAAAACTTCCAGCCACTAAAACGATTCAAACAAAACTTCAAGAGGAGGGATTCTTCATGGAGAAAGGATGCATGCTGAACAGACTCCAGCGCGCAGAGCGCGCAACGTATTGCTAATTAACCCCATGCATTTCATCTGAACTCGTGATCGCTCTTTTAGAGCTGAAAATCTAGCCGATCTGCAGTCCTGCTTTAGGCAAAGACCACTCACCTCGAGTCTGCAAATCGATCAGAAGGAACAGCAAATTCAACCCCAGGGAAGGTTTCATCCTTCTCTCCTGTGTGCCCAATCAAGGATCCACCTATACTTACAAAAGAAAAATGGAAAGAAGAAAAAAGAGAAAAAAAGAACCAGGACAGCAGTCAGTGCAGTCAGTGGGGGAGACAAATAAGATGGAACAGGATGAGAAGATGTTCCGTGTCTCCCCTGGTGCCGTCGCTCTCACTGTGGCCGCGCGCTCCTGAATCCAAACTTGACTTGGTTCGTCCCTCCCATATGAGCGCTCAGCTCCCCTCTGGCGCATCCACTCTGACTTCAAGCGCAGGGAGGAGATTAGATTCGGGGAGCGGACAGATCTTTAAGATTATATCTAGGAGTTTCACAAAACAACAACAAAAAGGATTGACTGGTGTTTTAAAACTTTGAAGAAAATCGCATTGCTTCTCTCCTTTTTGTTGTTGTTAATATTATTCATTCCTAAAGTGCAGCTTTTCTGATGCCATCGAGTTCTTGAAAGTCTCTTCAAAACGTGTCGACAGATGTTAAGATTGATGACTTGCAAAAGCAGAGGGAAAAAATCAAATAAAAAGCTCATTTTTTGTGCTATGGAAACGCAAATGTTTGTGGTTTGTGGACGGACTTTTGAACTTCTTTTCACTTCACATCCGCGATGGGTAATTATTAATAGTATCACAATCATCGTGCGTCACACAACTGTCACAAGCTGAGGTTCAACGCAGAGTGCTGTGTCTGTTCCCAGCCACTAAACAGCAGCACTGCGCCGCGTTGCGCAGAGGAGGCTGCGCGTCTCATCGCTCGCTGTGAGCTCCCCTGGTTACAGGCTCCTAGATCAGGATGACTGGGTTCATTTTAGTCCCTGACTTTTCAGTCAGAATGGCTGCGTTGCACTGAACCATGTTCAGACAATACTTTTAGCAGAAAAAAAAGCACACAGAGCACAATCAAATCACTATTTTAATGCCGCCTGTAATTATTTTTTTAAAGAAATACTGAATATTGCTGGAAGAAAAAAGAAACTGCACCATCCTCACTGTAAGACCTGGGGATACTTTTCTTGAGCAGTGACAAGGCAGCTGGTCAGAGTTGATCGGACGGTGGATCCAGCTGGATAATCCTGAAGAAAACCTGTCAGAGGCTCCAACAACTTGAGACTGGAATCGAGGTTACAAAGTATTTACTCAAGATCTGAATACAAATACATTTGTCATGGTTTCATCTAAAAACCTACGGAGAAATATTGAAGATTATGTTTGTAATGACGTAAACGGAGAGAAACTTTAAAGCACGCGTACACTTTTGCAAGGCATTGCAAACAACATTTGAAATTTAGAGACAAATTCTGACTAAATGTAACCAATAAAGACACATACTTTGATTCAATAATGGCAAACTCTGTGCTAGCAGCAGAGCAACTATATTGTCTTTTTCCAGATGAATAATTTAGCCTGTGGTCATCTTCCTCCAGTAAGAGTTGACTCTCTTGAGGCCATGTGACGTGAATTATAACTCAGCCCAGAAATCCTCGCTGAATGTTCACTAGAGGTATTACAGTGTCACATCTTCACCATGAGGCTTTAACTACCAAGATGGACATAGTGGAGAAAAATAACACTGTAATATGAAAAGAGATTTCCTGAAACAATAAACTTCTATTAAGGTTGTGGTTTCGAAACATTTCTGATTCCCAGATGTTAGCAGTGCACATCTATCACCCCGTTTCACCACTTCTTTAGCTGCCCATTTCTTCTCATGTCAACACATCCAGAACTATCAAAACAATGTTTTTTTACTTCCCTTTGTTCAGCAGGAATCACTTTACGCAGTCTGATCCGGTGAGACGGTAGCTGCACAAAAGGGACGGATGAAGAAAGAAACAGGACAAGCGCAACGTGGATAATGTGCTTTTGATGTCTCCTGCTTTTGCCACCCGACGATTGCTGTGTTCGCAGTGTGGCGTCATGACACACTCATCTTTGCCAGCCACATTACAGAAGCGGTATAAGAACGGGGGAACTGGGCTCAAAATCAGTGTTTCTGCCAGGACTCTTTGACACGTTGCCTCAGAACCTGTCCTGCTGCCCTGCCATGATATGTTTAATTCACATCTGTTGTGAAAGCTAAGTCCCGAATCCTCAGATCCCCTGTTTTTCGCTGGATTTTCTTACAGTTCATGCTTCCATCTCCTTCCACTTTGCATACCTGCGGCACACTTCTGCACCTGCTCTCGTTCGTTCAGCTCAAATGTGTGCCATCTTTCTTCCTCTAGTTGAACACAGCACATAAAAAAATATCCATCTGCCTCGCTGGAACTTTTAGCCCGTGCTGAATTATTCACACCCACATATCTGCACCGCATCCCCATGACCCAGAGAAGAGCTTTTATTTTGAACCCTAAGCAACAAAATCCAGATGGGGTGGTCCTCCCTCCCCCTTGGTATGATTGTGTCACTGAGGAGAATTTAATGGAGTAAAAGGCTGAGGGGTTTCGAAGAGATTCGAGGAGGTAAGAATATAAATATCTATACTTTACTATGAAGGTGAGGAGGGAAATACCAGCATTGGAGTGGTGAAGAAATAAGGTTGGGTCTGCCACAGGGAGAGCAGGAAGTGTGATTCTCAAAAGAGATCAAAAGTTCTCCATTCAACACATCACATCAGGTAACTCAAACAGCTGTCTTCTCCTGCAAACTGCTGCAATCTGATGCAATAAATGGCAGATATTCAGTTTGCAGGAAGAAGACAGCCTCTGACAACAAGAGGAGGATGAAGAAATCCTACCGGCAGTCACAACAAAACAAAATACAACAGGCGACTGAGCAATGAGCACAGGCACAAGAAATTTCCGTGTCCAAGAAAATGATGAAGAGACAAGAAAAAAAAACATGCAAGAAAACCTGGTAAATTAAAACAGCAAAACTGGAATAAAGAACAAAGTGAGACTCTGTGAGACCCTGTACACAGTTAATAAATGAGGATCAGACGTGAAAAGGAGGCGGAAAACATAACTAATGAAATCAAACCAGAGTGAAAGAAAGCACTGCAGCAAACAGCCAAGACAATGTCATCAATAGCTAAACAATTATCTGTAGTCAATGGCATCCACAGTCTGTTCTTATTTGTAACCACACCAAAATTCAAATCTCTTATGTTGATGGTCCAAAAAAAAAAGTAAAGAAATTAGTCATTCTAAGCCAAATGAAATTGTTTTTTATAAATGTCTTAGTTGTTGCTGTTTGGTATAAATTAATCACTAAAGGCTGATTTTTTTATCCCTCTCCTGTGTCTTATGATCACTGCAATTCATTTAGTTTAAGATTTTTTATTTTCCTTTTACCTAAACTTGATCCAAACTTTTTTGTGTTTTTATCAAAACACTCGCACCAATCTCGCTCCTGAAAAGAGGATTAACGGTCTGATGCACACACCTACACACACATGCATATGTTCATTTGTTTGACTGAGTAAAGCAACGATTTGTTTGTCTCTGCCCACGCAGGCCTATACGGAGTTTATTGCCTCTTACGACGCTTTATACAGACCCAAGTAAAGACGTACATAAGAATGATTTACATCCCAGCAGCACGCATCATATTTTCCTACCCAAATGCAAACTGAACACTCATGGACGTTCATACTTGTGTGATTCAGTGCTTCTTCTTCCTTTCCTTTTTTTTTTGGTACTTGTTTTGAATTTCCCTCAGGACAGAAAAATGTGATGTCTGCAATATGTTGTCCAAATGTAGGTTTGCTCACTCTCACTTTAACAATAACAAATCAAACTGGTGACACCAAGTTTCTTTTTTGTTTTTTGTTTTTTTGTTGTTGTTTTGTAACCACAATCATCTTGACATGAACATGCAAAGAAATTGCTGAGCTTTGCATTGGGACTAAAATAAAGCTCATTAGTTTAGAAATTGATGGCTGCATTTTTGTGAAAGAGATGCTGCTGAAGCATAACCAAAGCCCTCAAGTAAACTTTGCTTGTCTACATTGAAGTAAAATTACATCTGAAACTTTCAGACAAATACAACAAATACATCCTGTGAGACTCTTCAGATGCTTGAATAGAGAAGAATTTGACATTCTGGGATTTGACTAGAGTACAAAGAAAATGAGATGTTTGTTTTTCTTTGTGGACTTCTGTCTCAGAGCTGTGTTTTGTTGTTCCTGGTCATCCAAGAATATGTCATTCTCACCCTAATACACACACACACACACACACACACACACACACACATACACACACGCAAGCTGACATGCAGAAAGATCAAATGCCAAGTAGAGCTGGAAGGGGGTTATCCAGAGAAACACTGACATAAGTCATCATGCTAACCTGGCGATATGTGCAGGGGACACAAAGACACACAAGAGCTCAACTGGGCGAGAGAGAGAAAGAGAGAAAGGGAGGTGGGTGGGGGGAGGGGGTTCTGTCGTCTGAAACTGGAGTGTACATGCTGCACATGTCGAGTGCCGCATCATTTTTCATTTTCCCTTTTCGGCTTTTATCTGTTTGAAGCTGGAAACTTTGCGGTCCGTGTACTGAACGCCACCGTACACATCTGCATGCACACAAATGAGCAAGAGTTCAGATTTTCCACGCAGCTTGTCCCACGTTTTCAGCTGTTTGGGTGTGCAGCGTGAAAAAGGACAGATAATTGGGTTTATCACAGGCATATTTTTAGTCCCCCGTTTCTCCACACACAATTTACAGAAGAACGCAAAAGAGCAGAAGGAAACTGCAGGGAGAAAGAAAAAGAGGAAGGAAAAGGAGAAGGAGGGAAAAATTAAAGACGTCAAACAGGGTAGAAAGAGATGGGAAGGAAAATGGATAGCAAAGATGGAATCTGGCAAGTGTTCAAGTTTTGTGGAGTGTGTGAAGGGAATGCTGTTCCCACCCTCAGGCAGTGTGCAGGTTGATAGATCTGACGCGCCCTCTGGTTTACCGCAGGATATGTTGGTGGTGGTGTGTGTGTGTGTGAGGGGCTGTGGGGGTATCAAGGGGGGTAATGTGTGCAGGGGTCCAAAATCCTGCTTATTAAGGAGAGCAGCCTTAGCCAATGTAAGCAGCACAAGGATCTAAATTACCCGGCGTGATTCAGATGTCAGCTCACACTGACACATAGCAGAAGACGTGGAAATCTAAATCTCCTGGTCGCTGTGTTGGCATCAAGCATCAACGTCAACTCCAGGGCAGAAAAAGAACAAAAAGTATCTGGAGCAAAAAGAGATTTGCTTTCTATCTGTACTTTAGTTTGGACATTGTTTTTGGGAGTGTCTGTCCGTTCGTCCCTTCCTTCCGTTCCTGAATGAAACCTCAGACTCAGTGACATTCTCTTTTTATTTTGGAGATCACAAGATGAGCCCGTGCTGGAAGGGATATGTCGTGTGTCTGACCATGTGTCTCCTCCCAGACATCAGATCCACCTCCGTTCTGCAGCTCCTGGCGTGGGTTTCCCATGCAGCCATGTGAAGGAAGACAACTACCGGTATGTCTTTTATGCTTTAAGCTTTAAGCGCTAAAATGCACTTTTATGTATTTTTTCACATGGAGTTAAAAATCAGATTTCTTTGTTTCAAAATAGATCTGTGATTTTCTTATATTATTGAAAGCTTGGAGATTATTTTTTTTATCCTTTTGAATTTTGTTAACTTCCACTTGAAGAAACAAATCATTTAAACCCTTTTTTCTTTCGACCTTACATGACACCAGAGGCCCAGAAGAAGAGAGACGACGTTTAAGGGTTTTATGGCTGGAGTCATCTTCAAAAGAAAAGATTCATTGTTAGTTTTTCCTTGTTTTTCAGAGGTTCTAATAAGACAAAACATAAACTATTTTATTCAAAATCCCTTCCACAAAATGATTTGAAGAGGAAATGCCAGAGGTACTTATCTTATTGGATCAACTGTGCCTTACTCTGCGGTTCCAGGTCAAAACTGATTTATCGCGGACAAACAACTATTACATCCAGTTACTCAAACATTTTTACTGTAAAGAAGATGAGTGTAGAAAACACTCCTTGTTTTCGTGGATAAATGACCCAGGCAGCAATTCGCCAATTCAAGCAGAATCATAATGTGGTAAAAGCAATAATCTGTAGCACACGGCTTTCCCAGCGAGTCTGAATCCGTCTTTCACTGACACACAGCAACAAGGATCTGTCACTGTCCTTCCCCTGCCAACCTTATGCTGATATCAAACACACTTACACACACGATATATACAAACACACAAACCTAGAGGGGCCACAATAAATATGCGGTTGGTCGATAACTGTCGACCAGAGCAGAGACTCGTAGTTTTTTGCTGATGTGCTGACTTCAGGTCAGAAATCAGTGCTCCACTTTTGCTGAGATAAAGAATTTGGACCCTTTAAATCTTACCATCATCCCCAGTGTGTGTGAGTGTGTGTTCATCCATGCAATAGTGCATTAAAAGTAACTGTCTGTCTTCAGGGTGTGCTCTGAGACAGAGTGTCATTATTTTCACCATAGAGCGCCTCCTGGTTAGCTGATTGGGTTCATAAATTGGAAAATGGACGCTCACAGACTCACAAAAGCACTCGGCTTCAATGGAGCAAAGAGCATTTATTGTTTTTGTCGATTCCAACTCACCACCTCAGCCATTAACACACTTTCTGAACCTAAAGACCGAGCAGGACAAACCCATGAAGCATTTCAACATCTGCAGGAAGAAAGCAGCCATGGGCACATTCATAAACCTTCACACACACGCTGACTGATGCTGACGTTTTCAATCAAAACCTGCACAAAACAACTGCGGGAATGTTAAAGGCAGCACACCATATGCCTTCATTTTGGTCGCTATGTTCAATTTTCCAATGTGGGAATTTACTTTAGCCACTTTTTTGTCAACCTTGTCAGCCCACCTGAGCCCTGAGCACATCGTTTAATGTCACCTTGTCACAACTCATACTTACAGAGTCTGCAGAAATTACATTATGACATAATGTGCCCTTATTTCTCACCCCCAGGCTCTTAATGTGACAGCAGCTCTTCCACATTTACTCTGCTATCAATATTTAACACCAAAGAAGTGTTGGCAGACATGAAACCTGCTCTGTGATGCAAAGATTAAAAAACTTTGCACGTGACATAGCATGTCAGGGTGGAGTTTTGTTCACAAAGAGGGCTTGTGATTAATCATAAATCTTGTCAAATGAAAATCTGTCATGCTTGTGTATTATACATGGAACACTTTGAACAACTGAAATAAAGTAAAAACATTTTGTCAGCACGTCATTGTAGAGATTCAACACTGATTTTTTTATTATTCAACATATTGTATTAGAACACAGAGTGAAAAATCTTTTAAAATCCAATCATCATATTTTACACGTGCAACATCGCATTGTGTACATTTGCATCGTTCCAAAAAGTGTATCTACTACCCTCTGTTTAAATCCAAAAGGTAAAAAAACAAAAGGAATAGACAAGACCCTTTCAAAACTTCTTCTGTCTGTAATGTGTCCTACATCCTGCACAACCAACTTGTTACAAAAATGTGCCGCACACACGTCAAATAATTTCTGTGGATCAATCTTAAGAAAGTAGCCTCAAATCACAAATCAGCTTCCAACGTGTTACTCTGTGGGTACGGTGGCTGCAGCCAATCACTCTTTCACTGCTTTTACATCACTTTTTGTCATGTAGTCTTTCGGGGGAAGTTTTTGTGAGTCGACTCTGAGATTGTCTGACAGGCTTTTTGACTTAACATGTCACAAAATGACAGACAGACAAAAAAAACTAAGTAGAGAAGAAAAACGCAGAGACGGAGACCAGTAGCAGAACAAGTAACATCCAAAGTAGGACAGACGATGGAAATGAAGATCTCTCTACGGGAATGGTGGAATAACAGTTTTATAATAAAAAAGAAAGGTGAAAAAGACACAATGTTCCAGTTGTTTGTCATTAAATATTGGTTTGAATGGGCAGAAGAGAAATAATTATCCACTGCATCATCTCACCGTGAACAACAGGCTTACATGTTCAGAGAGTTTCTATATGCGCAACGTAGCAAATGGCAGATGACTTCACAAGTGCCACAGTGTGAATATACCAGTCTGTCTTTGACTTGAACCCAGTCCAAACTTTCGCAGTGGTTCAAAAGTATGAAAATCTGTCGGAAAGTAGTCATTTCTGGCCAATTCATCAGTTGTAAAATCTGCCCTTCCTCTTGGACGTGTGATCAAGCTTCAATCTTTGCACAAACACTGGTTCACATTTAAAGTCCAACGTTGCGAATGCAACAAGTGCAGCAGGCTGCCCCGATCAGGCTGAATGCGCTTCAGATCTGACCAGCAGCCGAATTACGTTTGACAAGTGTTCAGCTTCTTTTCTTCTTTTGATGCCGATTCGACTGTTTCCTCTTTGGTGCCACAGAAATCCTAGAAATCTCCATATCTGCAGGGAGAAAAAAACAGCATGATAAATGCATTTGTGTTTCTATATATAACTTTTTATGCAAGAAACACTTCGAGTTAGATATTCCTGGGAGTATTTGGCATGAAGAATGTTTGAATGATACTGTTTGAATGTTTTCTACTGAGTTGCGAATGAAATATTGAATGTGACAATTACACCTGCGAGACTTTTGATTCTACCAAAACATAAAAACAGTTTTGTTTTAGGCCATTCTTCTTAGCTTCTTCAACTGCTTTGATATTTTGTCAACATCAATTGTCAAGTCTAGTCAAAAATTTTGGATTGGCTTTAGGTCTGGACCTGGAATGACATGATGATTTTATCTAACATGTTGCTATTGTGGCTCTGCCCGGCCTTTCTGTCTAAGGGAAAGGAAAGAGCATGCACAGCCTTCCTCCATCTGTATTGTTTGGCATGTGGGCTGAAAAGTTCAATTTGTCTAATTTGAAAGCATCCCATTCTTCATTTTATTGCACATTTAATCGCAAATATTAGATTGAATCTGCTTTGTTTCTCCGTCATTATGCATTCATGGTCCATTCATATGCAACTTTACAACTGTTAAAAGTCATTTTTATTCCTTCGTACCACTACCCACATCAGTCATAAAATGGATGATCTGAAGAAATAGATATTTAGGAATCAGTGGGGAAATTAAATCTAATGACAAACTGTTACTCACATTGAAGACTCAAAGCACTTTATTTTATGTGATTTTAAGTCATTTTAACTGGAGCCTTGCTAGTTAGACATTATGTCAGAGTTCATCTGAATGAGTCTGCCTGACTTACTCTGTGTCATCAGCTGTCGGCGTGTTGTAGCTCTGGAAGAGAGGCTGCATGAAGAGTCCCAGAGTTCCCGCCACACACACCAGGATGAAGATCCAGAGAAAGAGGCGATCTATCACCATTGCAACGTACTTCCAGTCCTCGATGATCTGGAAGCCATGTCAGAAAGTCAAAAGTCGTGACGGGTTCATTTGAACGTGATCCATAAGTTTTAAACCAATCACCCTGAAGTCACTTTTGATAGATTTTTGCACCAACAGTTTGTCTGTTTTTAACATTACTTTAAAATACTTGCTCTAAACAATAAACTCTCTGCTGAGAGGTTTATAAGATAGGAAAAACAGACTAACAGGAGTTTGAACATCTGATGTCATGAAGGTTTTCAGGTCTGTTGCCAAAAATATCTGTAGCTATAAAACATATGACTGATATTAAGAGGCTGGCTAAAAAAAATTCTGTCATGATCAACTGTGGCTGCATAACATGCCGGTTGAAAGGAAAGTTCAAAAACCCAAGGCCACAAAAAAGGGGTTGGTGCCAGCTCCTTGGTAAATCTTTATGAAAGAAAGACCAGATTTCTATTTTTATTCATCACTTTAAGCATTCTGACTGTTCCAGACTGAGACAAAGGTTCGCAGAGAGCCTGAAGCTTTGACTTGAACAAAATTACAGCACCTTGGAAAGGAATTGATGCCTTTTTAACTTTTTACCAGTATTCTGAAGATAAATTTTATTAGAAACTTATGTGATAGATTGAAACAACATAGTGCATTTGTGAAGTGAAAAGAAAATTACACACAAGTTACAGAATGTTGAGAAGTGAAAACCTGAAATGTGTGGCATGCTTTTGGATTTCACAACTTTTTATTAAAATTACAGCAAAGTTTTTTTTTTATTTTGCCCCTAAGTTTATAATGCAACTGTACTTTAAACTTTACTTTTTTTTTTTCAAATTTACATTTAAAAATTCCCCTCATCCCCCAAAAATGCTAGATGTTCCCCAACTTTGCTTAATACAGTTTTTTGTGGAATTGCCCATATAAATACATTGAGGTTGTTATGTAAAATAGTTCAGGAAGTAGGAATATTATTTCAAGGCACTGTAAACACTGTATGTTTAGAGAGTCAGACTTTTTCTATAGATCTAAAATGTCACACATTAAAATTAGTTTTTTCATCTTTTCTTCAGCCCCAGCGTCAAGAGAGGAGCTGACGATATAATGACAATTTTCATTCTATCTCTTTATTTCTCTGTACTTCAGCTCCTCACCCCTTCATTGCTGTCTTCCATCTTCATGTTTTCAGCGATATATTTCACTCCATCCACTGCTTCTTCCAGCTCCGCATCGGCTGTCGGCCTCCCAAAGTCGGGGGAGTCTCGGGCGTCGCCCATCATCCAACAGCAGTTGTACGCCGAATCCTCATTAACGTAGAAAGAGTTGCAGTCTGTGGGGATTCCTCCCAGTCTGCCGTCGGTGTGCTGCCTCCTGCCTGCGGCGCTGTGGAAGCTGCTTTTACTGACGGGGTTCCTGCTGGTGAGCCTTTTGTGGAGTTTACTGTGGACATTGGAGGAACCCGGGCGTCTCATGAGGAGGAAGGTTGCAAGGCGAACCAAGAACAGTTGCTTGACCCAGTCTGGCATGTAGTGAGTAGACGGGGAGCGGTGATGCACATTGAGGACACAGGCCGTACTGACAGTGGAGAATGTGACCAGAACCATGGTGAACATCAAGTATTTACCTTGAAAATGTTCAGAAAAAGAGAAAAAAGGGGTAAAACAAAGACATATTAGTACTACTGTATACTAATGTGTGGGGTGAGAAGCTTAGCCCTCGACTGACACGATTCAAAGACTTTAAAACATGAATTATACATAATTGAAAAGTAATTATCTCTAACAACATAAATCCTGTGTTAAGGTACAAGGAATTAGCTCATAAAGAAATCATTTTAAATGATACTCCCATCCCAACATCTGGAACAGGATGTTTTACATTTTTCTTAAAGAATTTGTTGTGCCTCCACTTCCAACATTAGTGTGCTTTTTATTTCTCTTTCTTGTTCTCCTCTCTTTAAGAAGGACATGAGCCTCTTAAAGAGACAGAGGTCCAATTTCAAGGTGTCAAATCACAAAGTCAAGTTTCTTCTAAGTCACAGTTATGATATACAGCATTTTTATAACAACTGAAGGAAACATAGTTATTTGACTGTGCTATAAAATGGAATATGTGCCTGAAAAATGCATGAAACCACCACTGTAAAACTCTGCAAAGGCCATCGATATTGTGGAAGTGTTTGGTCTGGCCTTGAATCAATTCAAGGAGCAGCAAGCAAACATAAACTAAACAGACCTATGAGCGGCACTGCCAGAGAGGTGGGTGGCACGATCTTTGATATCAGGAGCAGGAACACGGTGAGGGCCAGCAGCACCGAGATGCACAGCGTCATCTTCTCCCTGCAGTCCGAAGGCAAATAGAACACCAGGATGGCCAACGACGTGATCAACACGCACGGGATGATCAGATTGATGGTGTAAAACAGAGGCTTCCTCTTGATGACGAAATCGTAAGTGATGTCGAGGTACGTGATGTCGCTGGGGTCCTCGTTTTTGCGTGCCGGGAGCGAGACGATGTCCCACTCCCCGCTCGGCGTGAAGTCGTCCCGGCTGGCGAAATCGCTGGTGAGGATGAGGTCCACCTCTGTGTGGTCGTACGTCCAGGAGCGAAACTTGAGCGTGCAGTTCTGTTGATCGAAGGGAAAGTTCTGCACCTCGATGGAGCAGGCGGACTTGTAGATGGCTGGGGGGAGCCAGAAGATGTCGCCCGTGTTGGAGACCACAGCGTTGCAGTAGAAGGAAACTTCATACACTCCGTCGGCACTGTGACATGTTTAGAGATAAGCCACAAATATTCAACAGTGAGCAATCTGTCCGTTGAACCATACAGCCATGGTTATCTAACATTTTCTCTGCACCTTCAGCTCATTTTATCGGTTTACTTTTTCCCCCTACTCACTTGTTGTAAAGCACTATGTCAGGAAGCCAGATCAGTTTGGAAGGTATTCGCAGTTTTTTGATGCCTTCATATTTTTCCGGGTCCCATCTCAGTCTGTAGTCATTCCATTCCTATAGAGAGAGCAAGCGCTCTAATCAGCAAACCAAAAAATGTATGAACTGTGATGCAGACAGGGAGTTAGAGAAAGACTGTGCAGTACCTGAAACAGCCACACATTGGTGGTCATTATCTGCTCCCTTTCATTCTGCAGAAAAAAAAAACACATTTATTTGAAACATTGATTGGATTTCTGCCATTTTTTAGTTTATCTGGTCGACTTTAAGCACTTTTTAGCAAAATATGTGAAAGTCCAACCCACCGTAACACAAGGTCACAGTTTGATGTCGAAACACCACATTTTTTAATAGTTCAAACACAGAGTAATTTAGACACATAGTAATAACATCACTCTAACCGTATTCACTGTGTTTCATAGCAACAGTTTTCTAAGTTCAGGTCAGAATTATGAACCATCAAGTAGGGGGTCTGGAGATGATCTCTCAAACTTAAAATAAATTATTTTCGTCATTATTAACAGCAATAAAAATTAAGAAAACAGTATATTTGCGGAAACTTTGTTAATTCTATGCTCTTGTTCAGTTGGTTTTTAATGAATGTTTTGCACATTATGACCACAGGTAATCAGACAATCAGACAGATGAGAGAAAAACTGAACTATTTGATCTGCATATAAAGCGTATTGGATGAAGGCATGCTCTTCCGCACATTAGGCTGAGCACATCATCCCAACAAGGAACACAGAGGCATCATCAGGTAGTTTGAATTATATTCTTTGGGCCCTCTAAACATATTTATGATTTAGAGGGCCTCACTTTCCACTTGAAGATCACTGTTAGCAAATGTTCTCTATCCAACCTCATCTCTTTGCAAAAAAGGAACACACAGAAAATGTAGACTTAGGATGAGCAAGGTTGGTTGAAAAAAAACAAAAACAAAAAAACATTTCAAAATAAAATAACCACCTCACAGCCCAGACGGACCATCAATGAGTCATTCGGTTTTACAAAAACCCAGACATCCAAATAAAAGAACGTGTCTACAAATTCCGCCTTGTATTCTGGCAAGTTCTTGTTCTGCGTCGAGTTTGCAGCCAATGCAAAAATCAAATGGGCTGTCGCTGTTCGACCTCAACATGTCAGTCACGTATCACCGGGAAGACTCAAAGAGACGGGCAAGAAGACTCACACTTGTTCCCAGCCAGCGGCAACTTCAAGCTGTCACTTCATCTAACCCGCAAGCCTTTTTACTGAGACCCTATGATGCAGAGCTTGGAAGTTTGCATGATCACATCTCCATCCTTGTTTTACTGTTTTTTTGTTATGAAATGATTATATATGTATGTGTGTGTGTGTATGTATGTGTGGTTTTTATTTTGTTTGTTTTTTTTTTTTAAAGAAAAATCCAGTTAATGCAATGTAACCATATCTTCTGAAGAGGTAAATGACCCTCATTGGCCCAATGGGGGGGTTCAGGTGATGGAGCAGTGGTTAGATTTTATGCCATGAAAACTGTGTAGCTATTTAAACCAAATAGGTTTTTATTAAATATCTATGCAGTCAGATACAGAAACAGAGCAGGTTTGTTATAGAGATCTCATCAACTACAACTAGTAAAGCAGCACAGAGTCTGTTAAGCTGTATTTCATACTAGAGATATTACCTAACTCAGTTTTGCATAATCACTCGTCTCACACCATAATTTATATTTTGGACTTTTTTGTCTTCATAATTCAGTGGAGCCTCCTGAGAAACAACAGAAACTCTATTTGTCTGGAAAGGTGCTTTTCTAGTATATTAAACAGAAACCTATCAGACATGATGTAATAATGGAGTGGGAGGATGAATGATCATCTTAATATCAAATTCTTCAGTTCGATGTTTTGTTTCATAAAAAAACCCAAAGGATTCCACCAAAGACAAGAGTGTAAAAGAGCTGATTAAAATCTGTTTCCATTCCTCTTCTCTCTTCTTGTGTTAACAATGGTAAGCTCACATTTTTAGTAGCAAAAACAATGTTGCAGTCGGTTCTCGTCTGGAAATTAGACGCTCGGCAGCCTCTCCGGGTCCAAGTGGCTCCGTGTAAGATGGGCTCAGGGAGAGCAGCTGATTAAAGATGCATTGCATCAGAGACATTGGGAAGTTGTCTGCTCAGAGCCCAAAGGGTTTCAAAAAATAACAACAGCAGAGCCCATTCTGCTATAGTTTACTCACGATGCTGCCTTATGTTGGATGATAGGAAAGGATCGGCTCTCATGTCACCAAATTAAAACCTGATTTCTGGGTTTTTGACCCAGCATCACCTCGAGTTGAAAAATCTGGATCCACTGAAGTAAAGTTTAGCTCTCCTTCACAAAGAGTGGCCCATTTTGTGGAAATCTGGAAAATTTTACAGATGACTTATGGAGAAGTAAAACTAAAAAGTCTCATTTAAATATTAAAATACTTGTTTACATTGCAGCATTACCATGGCCTCTTGGCTCCTGGTCTTATTGGAGCGCTGAGTCTGTCAAGACGGTGATGTCTTGGAGGTTTTTCAGAACAGAGGTTGTATAACTCTTTGAGGACAGCTTGAGAAAAAAAGGCAACTATTTGCAAAATTTATTCATGTTTATTAAGCAAGACTATTCTTTGTTCAAAGTACTTACTAATGTTGTGACATGGAAAAGAAAATCTAAATAAAGCTAACTTGATTTTGTCAGGTAGAGTAAACAAAGCTAAAGTTTGTATAAATTATGAAAGGTTTAATGTAGTAAATAAAATTTGCAAGTACACTTCTGAGTATGTTGTAATTCTTTAATCACCCTTAAGAAGAAAATGCTTTATTGAAACACTTATATGGGTATTTGGTGTTTTGAAATACCGAATGAAACACCGTAAAGATAACAAGATTGTTTTTTGTTGTGTGGAAGAACTTAAACTTAAACTTACCTGAAAATTATTACACATTATTGGCAAATTAGGAAAAAGTTGAAGGGGTAGAAAAACTTTTGCAAAAGCACTACATAAAATCTTCATACTGTAGCAGAAGTATTATAATCGGTCTTCATTGTACCAATGAAACTTGCCCCAAAACCCAACTTTAACGATATTGCGTAGCACAAATTATACTCACAACACTGATGAGCTGTGACAGGGAAACCTGTATGGAGATGGTGACCTGTTGGCTTTTATTCACCGCAGGTCTGATCAGCTTGTTGTAGCGCTCCGGTCCAAACAGGTGGTTCACCAGCCGCTCCTCAGCATTTTCTGCTCTGCTGTCTGCAGGCAGAAGAGCACAGGCAGCAAATACACTCTGAGTGTGTTTAATTTCACATGACTGCAGGTTGTTTTTTCTAAACAGCCACGAGAAAAACAGACACAAGCTCATTTGAAAATATTACATCAGTCAATCAATAAATGATGTGATAGATAAATGCCATTTGCTCGTCCTGCAGTGAACCGCAACGTCAGGAAGCTTCATTTTACAAAAATAAAATCCCATAAAATGAATCAGCTTCTCTCATGTGTTAGACGCCAGTTGGATGTGAACAATAAAGCTATCAATGCCTAACCCTATCACTATTACACCATATTTGCTTTGTCAATGTGATTGGCTGAGCATTTTGCAGACTCTCAGAGAAGAAAACAAAAAAAAAACCAAACAGAAATCCAGTCATGCATCCTATGAGACAACCTCTCGAAGCTTGTTGTTTGCACAGCTTTAAATGATTGGTTATGTAAAAATAGAGCCCAGAATAACTTGCAGGCAAAATGTTTTTGTTTTTTTTTTCGTCTCGTGACATTTGCTGCCGTCGTGCCTCCATTGTCAAGCAAACTTACAAAAGCAAAGCGGGCATTAAATATCTAGATGGCTTGCTTCATTGTGCCACATGAACGGTCTTTCCCTCTTTTTTTCAGCAAATTGAGTGCAGCAAGCGCAGACGTTCTTGTTACAGATGCACCATGCCGTTTTGACTTTTATGTCAGGCTGGGTGTTATTTGTTTCAGTTCAAATGGGGCGAATGAATGCATTAAAGCTAAATGAAACAACCAGTTGTCAGCTTATTTCAACCCAAAAGGACAAATAGTTTGCTGTACCGCTTGCAGAGGAAAAATTGGGTTAAACTTAAGGATGACGTATTCTAGTTACCCTAACATAACTAGAATACTGAGCAAAAACTAAATTATCTCCCATTTCTTTCTATATTGTTTGCATGGAAAGAGATGCCCTTGCAATTTAATTTTTTTTTTTTTTTTTTGCACGTTCATCGTCCCTATTTCATTAACTTTTGCAACAACAGATTGCCAGAGAGGTTTTTACTGAAAAAACTGCCATCAGGTTGGTTGAAGTTCTCTCAGACTTTTTGCGTTGAATGATAACAGCCTGATGTAAAGTGAATGGCCCAGATGGTTACCTGTCTTGAATCCCATTTAAAATATATGAAAAGAACTGAAATGGGAGTAAAAAGAAGACTCAACAAGAACGTCCCGGATGAAAGCATTTTCTATAGAGATTGGGTCAAAATCCCACCTGAGCGATGATGCATTGATCTTTATGCTGGGTTTTTTGATCAGAAAAATGATTTTGAATTACACGATACTGAGACATTCAAATAAACAAGTGTTCAACTTGTATTTCCTGTTCTCAAACACATAATTTGTGGACTCACTTGTTTTGATTTGATTGTATTTGTTGGTTGCCTTTGGCTGTTAGAGACGTCTGCTGTGAATTTTCTATCAAAAGGCAGATTCAAATATAAAGTACCTTGTTCATACTTTGCTGTTTGTGGCTTCAAATGCCTTAAAGCAGCACAGAAGGACAGAATCAGTGAAGTTGTAGTGCTGCCGTTCACAATCTGTGCATTTCACCACAGCTGCTGTTAAACACTGCCGCTTTGAATGAACACTGGTGCCAAATACAATTACGCAACACTAATCCAGCACAAATCTTCTGGCCTTTAAGGAAACACAAACACAGAGAGCAACACTGTAAAGGACACAGAAGGCTGCTCAGTCTCTCTGAGTTGTACAGTATTGCATCCTATAAATTATTCAAAACCCTGTTTACAGAGAATATGTATCCTGATGGATCCAATAGAACAATACGTAACCATTTTTTTTTCTGTTATATTTAAACGTATCAGCTGTAGTGAGTTGTCTGTTTTACTCAGTTATGCTGGTAAGAAGCCCTCGCTGTTTGATTCTGACCCAGAGGAAAACGCTAAATGTGTCAGTTTAGTGATAAAAGAAGCCAAAAACACAACACTCCACAAAACAAGAATCCAGGGCAGATTATTAACAAAGAGATTCTTTTTAAACAGAGAGCCACTCAAGTGTGCTCTCAGAGAGAAACGACGCGAGGCTTTCTTGGATACATGAACAAAAGTAGCCCTCAGTGAATTATTCAAACGGCCCGTCTGCTTTTACTTTTGAATATTTTTAGAGTCTGCACACAACAACTGCCCAATCTTCCAGGTAGACGGAAGAAAACATCTCCAGGCTGATGTTACCCAACCTTGAGCTTCGATTAAAAATTAAGTTAGGAAATAATTATTTTCAGCAACATCTTCGCATTAAGAATTGTTGGAAATTCTGCCGCTAATTCTTTGTGCAAATTTCTTTTTGTCAAAAGGACAACACTTAGCAACATGGATCTTTAACCACTCAATCTATTTCTTCTAAAGTCTTTTTGAGGAGGTCTGGATGAAAATGAAAGAGGTTTTTGTTTGGGTACCAATCCTGTTTGAAAGACCTAATGGCAACTCATCTTTAACTTACGGTCAAGGTTTTCCTATTTGTATGAAAATATTTTTCTCATAATGCATTAAAAGCAGCTATAATGCCATTGCAGCATCTCCACTGGCTTAATGGTGGGCATCCCTTGTTTTATACCAGACTCACCTGAAGTGTTTCTTGCTGAAAAGTTTAATCTTCGTCTCCTCTGATCAAACACAATGATCCAGTTAAAAAAAAAAAAAAAAAAAACATTTTTTATGACATTACTCTCATTATGGGCCCTCCTTCAACGAGCTCTGGATATTTATTTTACCTCATCCAGTGCATGGTGGCACGGTGTGTTATGGCTGCTTCTCCAACCCAGAGGCTAAAAGAAACTGACCTCTGCATCACTTTCTTTTTATACCCCACAAACCAAGACAGTCGTTGGTTATTGAAACATTTCTATCCACGGAGATCAACTTTAAGATTAAATTATTCAATCAAATAATAGATTGGCTCACAGATATTATTTTAAGCCAGGATTGATTTTCTTTAAAGGATAGTTTGTCAATGTGAGAATAAATAAACACTGGGAAATCATGCCACAGCAATAATCGGTTAATTGGAATGTAAGCTTTCAACACATCTATAGCACTGCTGCCAACGAATGTGTCTGTGTTTCTAAAAATGGCATAATAGTGTCTCAGTTTTAAAACCGTGCACCTGAAGTTGGTGACTGAAAGCATTTCTTTAGCCAAAGTGCAAAAAAAGTTATTAAATGAACGATGAAGAAAAAGAAAAAGATTCCAAACTGAGCAGTAAGTCCCATAATGCGTGTCCCAGTGTCTTTGTTTTTGTTTTTTTGGGCGTGTGTGTGTGTTTGTTTGTTTGTGTGTATGTTTGTTTGTTTGTTTTTTAAACTGACAAAAACTCAAAGAAAGTGAGGGATTTTTGTGCAAATCAAGGCTGTGGTGCAATTTTAAAGAAACAGAACCTGAACATCGTTCATGTACAAACTTGTGTGTGTGTGTGTGTGTGTAGGTAGGTGTGTGTGGGGGGGGGGGGAGAGGAGGGGGGTTCAGAGGGGGGGCAATAGTCCAGAGATCTGTGCGCTCACATTGACATCAGCACCACGGTCAGCGTCTGTTTCCTCCCTCGGATCATAGCACTAAATGAATTCTCCACTAAAACGCTGCTGGACTCTAAATGCATGCTCTCCGTCGTAAAGTTGTTTTTTTATGCTTCAATGCGAGGAATCGAACATGACTTACTTGTAAGCGACAGAATGAGGAGCAGGAACAAAGGGCTGGGTGTCATCTCCTCCCCGCTTCTTGGCACAAAAAACTTGTTACTTTCCGACGGCGCTCTTCAAAACGAGAAATTTAAGTCCATTTAAAGACAAAATTCAATCTGTGTAGTCCATCGCGATGAAATGGGATTTTCTTTCCCACAGTTTCGGGTTTAGATTCTTGAATTTTTTTCTTTTTTTTTTTTTTTTTTTTTTAGAATATTAAAAAGGACAGCATGGGAACATGGAGACCAAAAAAAAAAAAGGGTTCGCAGCCTTAAAAATTGATTGTCAAAATAAAACACGTTGTAAGTCGCTTTATCTCAGGGCGTCAAAAGCCACGCTGTATTTATATATATATAGCCTATATATTTTCATTATAATTATTTTTCCCGCCGCAAGCAGCCACTGTCACAACGTCGATCCAGATCAAACAGCCAGAGATGAGATCCACTTTGGCGTCGCTGTTGTCTCCAGAAATGTCAAAAGCAAACTTCTGTCCCTGTGACTTGCTTCATCTTCAACCGGCGGAAGTTTGCGGATCTCTAATGAAGCCTCAGACGCGCTCTCGCTGCACCCGCGGCGCGCACCGGGAGCGCGCTTCAGCTATCAGGTCCGACGAACAGAACCGTTTGTAGCCGCTTGGAGTCAAACTCACTGAGACTCACTGAGACTCAGTGAGGGGACTGAGCTCACTCAGAATGAGCAGTCACCACTTGACTTTTAGTTTGCGTGCGTGCGTGTGTGCGTCTGTGCGCGTGTGTATTTACAACTTTGACCTTTGCAAGGAATCTGGCAATTTAGATTAACATCAACAGAGCTTTTATTTTAAAAACACATTTTTATATTTTCTATTTTTCTATTTTATATAAAAAGGAGGATGAGTCAAATGATAATCTTGTGGTAACAAAGGTTGATATTCTCTCACATTCTCTCTTTTCTGTTTGATAAAGGTTCAACAATCCAGTTCAGAGGACGTTTAGTCCAGCAAGTTGTTTCTGGAGCAATTAGTTTTCCACTCACCATCAATCAGGTGCCAGGTGGGGCGCACTCTGGACTGTCCTCCACAGGGACACACAGAAAAGACAACCAATTTACACGCACACACACACAGCTAGGGACAAATTACACAGACTAAATAACCTATCAGTCATGTATATTCACAGGGAAAGGAAACCAACTCACACAGGAAAAACCCACGCAAGCAAACTCCATGCAGAAAAACCCCGGGTTGGAATTTGAACCCAGGACCTTTTTGCTAAAAGGCAAGAGTGTCACCAATTAGACCACCATGCAGTCCAAGTTCTGAAGTCCTGGTGTGAAAATAGCATGCGAGACTACTTGACTCCAGCTTATTTTACTCACCATTATACCTGACAGGAGCTTGAGAGACATTCTGATTCATTTGCCTATAGTTAGATGGGCTGGTTCCTTTTTGGGTTTTTATTTCATTTTCCGGACTGTTCAGAACTGGTCAGTCATTAAAAGTGAGTCCCATTCTGTCTTCAGATGTTGGTTTATTTTTGAGCCAATAGGAATGGATCATGCCTGGGCCAGATCTTCTTACCTTCAGCTCTTTGTTGGAGCCATTCAGGAGATTCACATTCACCATTTGAACATGCTCAGAGGCTCAAAGCAGAATAGAGCAGAAAGTTCTGCACCTTCTCTAGAGCTCTTCTGCATATGGATAAAACATCTCGGATTCAAAACATCTCGGATTCAAAAGTACAAAAGTGTCTTGATAACAGGGTATGTTTTCATGCTGCTTTTTCCAAATGTTCTGTCTTTTTCTACTTTTAATGAAAACATGGGATTCGTACCTCCAGATCAGGAAACAGAAGATTTACTTGGGTGACTTTATGGACGTAGTTTGGATGTGCATATATCCATCCCGGATGAGGCCATATAACCAGCCTTTACACGGCCCAGTGGAGATTTCAATCTGCTTTAATGGAAATCCGTGTCTGCTTCAGTCAAGTTAACTGGCACAAGGTTGCCACATTTCATGGCAGTTCACAGCACACTCACTCACTAAGTCTCCTTCTCCGTCATCACTTTCCACTCATCCGTGCAGATTTCGGGGTGAGAAATAAGAGCAGAGATAGGGCGAGCCATTTCTGTCGCCTTGCACTCAGGACACAATGCATTTGCTACCAATCAATACATAAAACAGGTGAGTAGCTACAACAGTAATGTTTTATGTTTGTTGCTCTCTTTTCTCTCTCTATTTTTTTGTTTCATTGGTCTGTTCTGTTTCCTGTTATAAATATAATAGTTTTATATTGACATGTGCATCTTAGTAGTTTAGAATTGCATTGAAAACTTGCATTTTTGTCCTTCACTTTAAAAAGTAAGACTTGTATTTTCTAGATTCATTTCTCACAATTAAAATGTTTATTTAATTTTGGTGATCTTGGCTTGCAGATTATAAAAACTAATTTTAGTTTCAATAAAAATTGAAATATTACATAAGACCGATGACTTTTTATATGGTAAACAGAAGTGTGCAGTAAATCGGTGACCTTGCAGCTTTCCAGATTTTGGTCACTTACATTTTATATGAGGAGGGTTACCCATAAAAGACGCAATGAAAAACTTCACTGGAAGAAAAAGGTGCGGTTGAAAAAAATGTGGACAAGTCATAAGCCTAACAGCAACTGTGAAAAACGATGCAAAGCAAAACCTGTGTGAACTGTTATCGATTCACTGAGGCTGCAGCTGGAGCAACTTGGAGAACCTTAACAATTCAGGAATAACAGAAGAAGGAAGAAGTATTTTCCTTCTTCTGTCATTCCTTTCTTTTTTTCCAATCAGCTGTTGGTCACAGCAGGTCGTCACTCTGCGTTTAAAAAGCAGTAATGCGAAGGTTGGTTGCAGGTCAACTTGATAATTGTTCAGAGATGATCTGAGGTTAGCTTACTGACGTCCATCGCCTCAGTTTGAGGGTTGGCGATTACAATGTGGAAATGTGGATTTGAGTCAGACACGTCGACAGGAGTGGGATGTTGTGACAAACTCAAGATGCAGATGGATTTCATTACGGAGAGGAATTAAGCGCCCCCCACCACCACCACCACCTACATGATAAGTGCACCGATACAGATCTGCCATCCATCATCAGTGAATTAGATTCCAGCTTTTATGTTGTCAACAAGTGTCTCATTTGTGTGGGGGGCTGCAGCTTGGATAATTTCTGAATTTTAAGGAAAGACCTGCCAGACCTCTGCTGCGAGTTTGCATTTTCAATATTCTTCATTTTAGATTATATATATATATATATATATATATATATATATATAATATATATATATATATATATATATGCCAATATATATATATATATATATATATATATATATATATATATATATATATATATATATATATATATACTGCTCAAAAAAATAAAGGGAACACTCAAACAACACAATATAACTCCAAGTAAATCAAACTTCTGTGAAATCAAACTGTCCACTTAGAAAGCAACACTGATTGACAATCAATATCACCTGCTGTTGTGCAAATGGAATAGACAACAGGTGGAAATAATTTTCATATTTATTTCATTCATTCAGATCTAGGAAGGTAATACATTTACCTAAACAAGAAAACACTTCCAGTGTTTAAAAAATGCTGATTAGTTTAATCTTTTAATTTATTCAGTAACTCCATGTAACATTGTCCAGTAGTTAACATTTGAGGATGTTTTACCACGTTAAAAACCCCTCTGAGTGAATTTTAAGGGTTTTTTTTGTTTTGTTTTTTCCCTCCCGAAACAAGAAACTGATGTCCAGTAGTTTTAGGAACTGATGTTCCTAAATTTGATCCTATTTGACTAGGCTAACTCTTGTCAAATTTAACCAGAGCATGCTTTGGTTATCCCTCTAAGTCTGAAAGGTCTGGCAGATGACAGACTTTACATACACTGGCTGGGTGTCCGTCCAATCAAGCTTACTGGTGTGATTGGCATTTTTCATTACAAAAGGCTTAGACTCTCCAATATGTGACAAGTGACAAAAACAAGAGAACTGCTTTTGTACTTTTTCCAGAAAGCAGACTTCTGTGTCTTTTTATGAAGAACAAAAACAATTATCTCAGATTCCCAGAATGCCTTTCTTTCTATTAAATGTCTAGTAGAAGTTTCTCTATGAAGTTATTTCATAGTAGTTAGGGTTTCACTTTGTGAATGGCGTTACTGAAATGAACTAACGTTTCAATAATATTATAAGTCATCACATGGGTCTGTAATCTTTTTCTTCCATTAAAGGGGAAAAAAGGTTTTGGAGAATCATGCAGTCTGATAAAACTAAACTTAAAGTTCAGTGCTGCAAATGCTGGTCAGTTTTGACCCAAAATCTTTCGGTGTCTGCTCAAAAGCTGAAGGATCAGGGTGAGTCTAAGCATTCATAAAAATGACTTTATTTGAGGAAAATTATGCTTTTGAAAAGGTCAAACCAGAGGGCAGAAATGCTGATTAACTCAGTTAATCCTAAATGGCATTTATATTCAGCTGAATTAGAGCAAGGTTAAGTTATTTTTATTTTAAAGATAAACACACAAAAACATAAGCATCAATCTTTTCTAGAATCTGCAAGTTGACATATTGGAAATAGTTTGATTTTATTGAATCTTTTTGCAACAATATAGACTGTAACGCAATAATACCCTGAGTCGAGGTGCACCATCATAGCTAATATGTTTAAGTCCAACATCAGAAGACAGAAGACATGCTTCTTCAGACCCCGTTTAGTTATTGTGGAGCAGATGCTGCAAAGAAACGTCACACTTTTCAGCACAATCTCATTTTCCCTCCCCTCTAATTTGTTGGCCTATATTTCCAATACTTTCAGCTTTATTGTGCGCTCCGCTTGGGTTCAGTCTGGGGCCACAAGTGAAAACTATGTTTGTCTGGTCTCAAATTGCATAAATCAGAGCCTTTCACGGGTGTTTTATGACAATAAATCCGTACCGTAAAAAACGGTCAACTAGCATGAGACGACATTTCTTTAGATGTCATGAATGAAAACGTGCATCTATAGAAAGAACAGCTGATTGAGCAAAGACAACATTGCAGTTATGTCAAAAATATCATCAAAACATAATGAAAGCTGCTCATGTTTATCTTCAAATAAACTTGACATCCATCTTTTATCTCTACTTGCTCAAGATCCGTCACAAGACAACAGAGTTAGGAGCAGGATCTGAAGTTTTACAGGCTTTATTTTAAAGTGATTACGAAGTTTAGTAGGACCTAAAAGCAGAAAAGTGACTCACAGATCAAGTGAACAATGGAAATAACATAAAAACCTTAAATACAAATTTCTGACTATCATCTATAAATCTTTGCTCTTCAGTGCAGTAAGAATTTTAAAAAGCTACAAAAGCTGTTCAGTACATGTCAGAGGTCTTTTTAAATATCCTAAAACATTCTTCACTAATCAGTGAAGAATTTAATTTAAAGTATAAAACTGCTTTCAAAAGAAATGTTACAACAAAAGGTTTTAAATTGGCATTAATAAGAGAGTAGAAACAAAAACGGTCTCCCAGATGGCGCTGTTTAGCTGGACTGCAGCACAAGCTTCCTGGTTAGGGGTAGGGTTAGATAAACATAATGACTTGGTGCCCAGGCAAGAGCCTGTTTCATAATCGAATGCATGATGTTTTATTTTTAGCAAGACAGAGGCACATCTCAATATCGTGTCATCACTCATTTCAGAAAGTGAAGCTCATTTATTAAACAGATTCAGATTAAACAAATCTCTAAAGTTGGGTGTATTGGTCTGGTGTGTCTCTGATCAATCTACTGATGCCACTCCTTAAATCAGTGGTCTTCAACTCCGGGCCTCTAAGTCTGGTGCCAGGCAACTTTTAGATTTGCCTCTGCTTCTGCAAACCCGAGGCAAATAATGAGGTCATTAGAAGGAACTGAACTGTACATTGAGGAAGCGGGTCATTTGGTTCAGGCGTGTTGAACGTCACTAAGTTAAGGGACACTGGCCCTCAAGGACCGGAGTTGAAGAGCCCTGCCTTGGATTCTCATGTGTCAAGTCCTGCTGGAAAATAAGATGAGCATCTCCATAAAGCTTGGAGAGAGAAACATCAAGTTCTGAATTTGGATTTTACCTCAAGTACCTTGGATTGTGTGCTGCTCCACTCTTTCCAAACTCTGGGAACTCATTTTTTAAAATCTTTTGACTTATGAATCTCCTCAAAACCCTTACGTGAATTTTTGCTCTATACTCGTCTCAAGGCTGTGCTTGTCTGGGTTATTTGAGCACCTTTCTCCTCTCACACAGCTTTTCCATTATTGTATTTAAACACAACACTAAGAACAAGTATTTTCTTTAGCGGTGCACTTTTATGGTTCAACCTCCTTGTAAAAGCTTTTTGCCTCCTGCTGGATATCCGTCAAGCCAACAGGGTTAAACTGTGATCCTTAAGCCACATGAGGAGCTACTGCTACCATTAACGTTACAGTTTATTGAGCAAAAATAAATAAATTACTGCAGTGTTTGTTGTCTCCTCAGAACTTTCATGAAAAAAAAAAAAAACGGTGGTTTTGTGCATCAGAGCAATTCACGAGTTTCGCATTTCGAACAAATTAAGTTTTCTATGATGTTTTAACTTTTTGAGAGGCATCTAAAGGGAGCCATCAAGGATGACAGAACTACACTGCCACCAAGAGCTCTCATTGTGAAATTACTAACAGCTTTGAAAACCTTCACTGATGATGAAATGCAAAACATGAGCTCAAGACAAAATTCACAACAAGCTAGAAGTTAGAAGAGGATGTTATACATTTATTATTGAACCAGCTTTTGAAATCCAAAAGATGGGGGTTGGGGAAGTAAAGGTTTAAAAAAAAAAAAAATCATTGCACTACTTAATAAAGTATTACCATAAGTAACTCTCATACAAAATGTACAAATGTTTGTTAAAAATTTCATCATCATCATCATGATCATCATCATCATAAGCCTTCAAATGGTTTTGGTTACAGATATAATACATAACAAAACTAATATAACACCATTTGAATAATACAGTTTCAGAGTTCGAAGGAAAACTTCTCAAACAACCCAGCGATCAGAATGAAAGCACAAATCATACCGTTTGCGCCATTTTCTAGTAGATAAAAATAGTGGGACTGAGGTAATTTGCTAGTGTACCAGAAAACAAAACAATGCAATCGTACGACAAAAAAAAGGATGGATAAAAATCACACATTAGACAACTACAAACGATGCAGTCCATACTGATTCCAATGATTTTTCTAAACGGACGATGCAGAGGAAGAGCGTACATAAATAACAGATTTAGACATTACTGTAGTTTGCACATAATGGAAAGAAACAAAACAAAACACAAAAAAACACA
Source organism: Poeciliopsis prolifica (assembly GCF_027474105.1). Classification (NCBI taxonomy): domain Eukaryota; kingdom Metazoa; phylum Chordata; class Actinopteri; order Cyprinodontiformes; family Poeciliidae; genus Poeciliopsis; species Poeciliopsis prolifica. Next base: position 7,129,307 of record NW_026562391.1, on the reverse strand, counting down.
TCTGGTTCGAATGCGTTGGTTGTCCTATGATGCGAGTTGGACCTGGAGAAGACGCATTGGTAAGAAAAAGGCATTTCTGATGCCAGCCTCTAAAGCTGGCTCAACAAACTTTTCAGAGCACTTCATGTGGTGTCTCCACTTCATGTGGCGTCTCCTGCACATGTTGTGCGTTAAGATAAAATAGGCAGCGAATACAACCTAACAGTAGTAGTTTGAATGGAACATCTTTTTTATATCATTATGACGAACCAACGTAAGGCCAACAGGAAACAAGTAGATTAACCCCAAAATGTTCCAATGAAGGGTGGGATGAATAAATCTGAAGCTTTTGCTCCTAAATCTAACCTCAACTGGTGAGCTGACAAGCATAGAAAGCAATACTTGCCTTTTTTTTCCCTTTTTCTCCTGAGAGTTATTCTGAATTGTTACCATTACCAACAAAAGGACGCAGCGTAATCTTTTACTTGATCTCTTTTGGACAGATTCAGATTTAAAACCCCTTTGCCTGCATCTCAAGCAGAACAGGTCAATACATAAAATAAAAAGAGTCAGAAATAAACAGGTGTCTCAAGGGAAAGCCAAAGCCAGTTTTGATTTAACTCAAAACTGGTTTGTTCAGAACGCTAAGAAAGCAACGCAGGAATTCAATCACTGTAAAGTGCTGAAGCCTCAGATCTGCCAGTGAAACAAAGTGGAGCCACTTAAAACCTGAAAAGAGAGTTAAAGTTGTTCCTGGTAGATGATGAAAAAAATTAACTGGATCGCTGCCTGCACAGAAGGTAACCAGCAGACACAATAACGTACTTAAATGACTCGCTCCAACCGTACGGAGAATAAATTAAGAGTTTTGCAGAACATAAAGCTCGATTTGAAATTCAACTGCATTTAAATATTTCTGAAGATCTGTTCACAGACAAGACTGAATCCATATCTTAATATCAGATGCAACGTCAGTGTGAGCTTAATGTTTATGATTTCCAAAAACCAAGAAAAGTCTACTTCCCAGAGGATAAAAACCTCACTTCAGAAATTTCCTAAAATTTTCCAAAGTATTCTCAACTTCCTTTGAGTTCAAATCAGTCTGAGAGGGGAAAACAAATTCTGCAGGTGTGGTTTATTTAGTTTCCCTTTGGGATCAAGAAAGCATTTTTGAATTTGAATTATGAACTGTTCCAATAAGGAACTTTACTTTTCGTCAACAGAACCACAGTGACTTGCACAGAAAACAGTGTCTGTGCAAAGTATTTTATCATCATTCCACACAGTGAAATAAATCTTTGTTTCCCTCCAAACAGGCTGCTTTAACCGTCAGGAAAACAAGAATAGTGAGAGATAAATCTCTTGCCTTCAGTTCAACTGCCTCACAAAGAGCAGTTTTGTTTTTCACAAAATACAAAGGCTGGATTAAAATAGCAAAAATGTTTGTCATAATCCTTAGAAAACCAACTTTTAACAAAGACATCCTTGAAAACAATAACACGTAGGTCCTATGTGGAGAAATGGAAAAGTGTCCATGATGATGTTAAAAATGGATTTGCAGCTGGGTGAGTTAAGAAGGTAATTCACAGCAACCGTCAGAAGATGGCAGACGAGAAGATGAGTTAAACGAAACATAAGTCTTCAGAAGTCCAAGTATAAAGTAAGCAAGATTAAGCAGCAGGTTTTGACACCTAAATGCTGTTTCATGTGCAGTGGTCCCAGTCGTTTGACAGAATGAGTCGGTTCACTTTTTATGGTTCACGCATCCAAAACAGGGTTTGGGGATTGTGGTTGTCTGCGGTCACTCAGAGTCCCGCTGGACCTCAGAGGCGTCGGCTCGACAGATAGGGCAGGTGCGGTTAGCCTGGAAGGAAACAAGGACGTTCCGACAGTGAGAAATTAAACTTATGACTTTGTGTAGAAAAAAAGGAAATAACATTAAAGACAGTTGCATTCAAAACTGATTTTTCTGTTTTACAATAGCGAAAGCACAACTAACCTTAAGCCACTTGTCAACACATTTGGCGTGGAACTCGTGATTACAGGGGAGAACCCTGAGGAGCTGGCGGGACTCGAAGTCACACATACAAACGACACATCTGCAGTAAAAAGAAAAAAAAACAAAAAGCTGTTAAAACTGCTGCCTGCTGGGACTAGAGGAAAAGAAAAAAAAAAGAAGAAGCTACGCACAGTGTTTGCTCCGACTGATGGTTGTTGGGGTTAAACCTGTATGATGGAAGCTGTTCTATATCTGCCTTGGTTAGACCCCTGGGTTTGGCTTCCCCCAGACGCTCGGCGAGGTTCAAAAGGGCCTGAAGGTTTCATATAAATAGAAAATGTTCATCTTCTAGTTCACAAATACATTAAGTTGCAGAACTGTTTGTCCTACCTCATAGTTTTCCACCTCTCCATCATCCACGTCCAGCTCTAGGCTGATGGCAGGAGCCACATTCGGGGGAACAGGAAGCATTGACCTACGAGTTAAAACAGATATCAAAACATGCTGCTGCTGACGTCGTCACAATGAAGTGTTCACCCAAAGCATGGCTTAACACGAGGAAGGGGGGGGGCGAGAACACTTACAAGAAGTAAGGCAGGAAGCTGGGGTGGTAGGGAGACGGGGGCACGGCCTGCTGTGAGCGGTAACGGCGACTGGCGAATCGCCGAGGCATAAAATGAGGATATGGCTGCAAAATGAGAGACAGCAAAGCAACAGTTTAATCGTTGGATCGATGTGGGATTTAAAAACAAAAGCAAAAAAATATCCCCCTACCAGTGTGAAAAGGTCTTGCGACAGGGGGTCATGGTGTGAGAGGAACTGGAGCGGCGTGGAAGGCGGCAGGGCAGAGGGAGGCTGGTGATGGTGGTGATGGTGGGCGTAGCTGAAGCTTCCACCAACAGGGAGCTGCTCTCCCACTATATCAACCTCATTTTCAATCCTCTGTAAGGGCTGAGATAAATATCCACAAAACCAAAAAAATGCATTAATATGGAACAAACTGCTTTATTTTGTGGTAAATCTGAGCAAAATGAAGTACTGTTGTGAAATTTATTATATGACAATTTCATATTACTCTGGAGTATGCTATAATTCTTGCATGGCTTGTATCGCAATTTTCAAACTATACAAAATAAGCAAATGTAAAAGGTAAGCAGATTGTTCGCATACCGATCTTGGCTGTTGAGTCTGAAAAGGCAGGAACTGTGTAGGCAGGTGGGGTGGATGGTGGGAGAGATGAGGTGGAGGAGAAATCAGGAACTGAGGGTCACTAGACAGTAGGGAGGGAAACGCATAGGAAACCGGCAAATGATGCATTGAACATGCCTGTAACATCTGGAAAAGAGGTGAGTAAGAGAAAAAGGAAGTCAGTCAAAATAAAAAGACACTACTTTTTTAAATATCAACTGTAATGTGCCATCTTTGCCACAAGGTGGCAGCTGTGACTTAGAAAACCAACTTCCTCCTCCAAACTGGGAAACATTAACACATGATAAGCCACTTCCTTTAAAGCGCAGAACCATGGAAACTGCAAACTGTACAAACAATGCCACATGTTGTACACTGAGGAGTTTCTCTCACCGGATGGTAATGTTGTCCAGCGCTGAAGACCACACTGCAGGTGGGAACCTGCTGCTGAGAGGAGCAGGAGGGAGGAATGTGCTGACCGCTACACAGAGGTGCTGCCAGGCCATGTGGAGGGACAGGAGTCACTGTGTAGGAGACGGGTATGTTGCCCTGCTGCAGCTGAACAAAATACAAGCAGCTCACATTAAAACACACACACTAATCAACACAAGTAAATGTCTCCAACAGTTCGACAGATGCAAACTAACCCGATCGTGCAAGTCCAACACCATGGCTCCTTGCTGCTGTTGTGTTGCATGATGTTGTTGCTGATGGTGAGGATGGTGATGATGGGGGTGATGATGGGCAGCCGGGTGCAACAGTTGCGACGACAACGTGGGGGGGTGGAAGGCCCGGGGCTCCTCAGAAGCTCGGCCTCCTCCGCCGGCTGTGGGGGTCTGAGGATAAGTGCTTGGAGTGTGTGCTGGGTACGTCGGATGTGCCGAGGGAAGAGGGTTGTGGTGGTAGTTTTCGTCCTGACGCTCAGACGGTGATGGGCGAGGTGTAGGTCCTTGAGCAGAGGGATGGTGATGAAGAGGCGGGTGGCGGGTCGGCCTGGAGAGACGGCCGCGTTGGCGCCTCGCGGGTGGACTGCAAGAGGGGACAGCAGATCGTTCGTTCCATTCAGAGTCTTACAAAGATATTTACACAGCTGGAGATTTTGCGCATTTTGTGACGCTACAGCCACAGAAAGGAGTACATGTGTAGGAGGAAAAACACGATTTTCAAACTTGTTTTAAATCCAAAAAGTGTGGTTTGTCAGCTTGTCGGCCATGTGTTCATGGGTTTACAATTGTACCATATTTGAGTTTTGAATGATAAACTGAACAACCCTCAATGCCGTTCAAAGCTTGAGATATTATATCTCACCCTGCTACAAACTTTTATTTCTGCTGTGTTTATTGACAAATATTTGATTCCTTCACAGAAAAGCTGAATTTGTAACAAAACAGAAGTACACAGGTGGATTTACAGATTAGAGGCCTACTAAGCCAATTGTTTTTTTAAAGGGATAAAAGTGAAAATGAGTGGTGAAAACCAACTCCTGCCACACTTTAGAGATTTACATTTGCAGTACAATTTAAAAACCATGGATTTCAAACCTTCCATTTCAAAATTATTTTCTGCTTTGCGTTGATGTATCAAATAAAAGCCCAATGAAATATGTTAAAAACCAAAAGCATCAATGTTACAAAATGAGAGAAAAAGCTTAATGGCTGTAAATACTTTTGGAAAAACACTGTAGTTAGGAGAGTGGTACAAAAAAAAACAAGATTCTACCTGCGTCTAAGTCGTGGAGGAGTGAGGCACCTCTCCTGGTGGTAGTGTGTGTGAGGGTGAGGTTGCCGCCGACTCGGAGGTCCTGACTCCCATGGGCGGATGGGCGGCGACGGCGTAGATGGCAGGGGCGCAGATGAGGTCAGCTGCTCTAAAACGGACTGACTGGACAGCCTCTGGCGCTTCGGACTGGGGCTTTCCTCGCTCTGCACAAGGGAGGGGGGGAAAACAGGCGAGTATTGTGTTTAGTGACCCAGAGAACTCATATCAAATACATCTAGTTCACCACTCTTTGTCCCTCTGGGGTACAGTCCAAACTGCTAGAACCTAAAAACCTTTGCGGCATACCTATATGGTCCAAAGCATGCATCTTTTTCCAGGTTTACTGCATCTACAAAGGGGAGCTTTTTACACCACGAGCACACAGTGGCCCAGGGGGTTCAAAGTTACTTCCTCTCAGAGTGAGGAAATGCAAACAGGAGACAAGCGTGTACAAGCCCGTGTGCCAATAGCAGGAACACACCCTCAGCTGGACATGTACTTTCTTGAATAGTCAGACTAAATACAAAAAAAAAAGACAGTAATGTACGCAAACACTGCAAAATAGCTGCGTGTGTAGTCATTCAGTTAGCACTGACTCAAGAGTTATCATATAGCGTTTCCATCCCTTCGACTCATCTGTGAGTCACGTCACTTACAGTCAGCCAATGACTCTCACACTTGGCACATGGTGAGGCAAGAACACACACAGACCTGCCCGTGTTTCAGTTGTTACTCATTCTCCCTCACGATGAGTCTTGTGGTACTCAGCAGGACAGCAGGTTCTTACACACATGATTTCTACATCTACCTTTCCCTCATGCTCCCCAAAGGACGCCCATTTCAACAAACCTTCACTCAAAAGTAGGTAAGTCATACTGTGGAGTTTTATTTATTTATTTTTTTTAAGTGACTCAGCGAGCAACTTTTTCTTGCACCAGATCAAACACATGTACAGCTCAGCAGCCCTGAGAGCAGCAGTACGATAGCTAACAGGAAACAGCTGGAGAGCAGACTGCAGAAACACGCGCAGTTATGGAAACGCCTACAGACATGCGCAAATTCACACGAGAGGTTGCCACTGTTTCTGCAGCCCATAAACACGACCTTATGAAGATCTGCAGAGGCAAAAAAAAAATCTAATGTGTTTGAACTGTGAGGCCATGAAGAGTTTATACTAATAGTTTTGTCAGAGTGCTGTGGTTTGATGAGAGCCTGAAGACTTTGTTGGATGTAGCAGAGCAATTTTCTTCAGTTGGGGCCAGATGGCAAGAACTAGGAAAGTATTGAAATATAAAGACTTAGAGATGGATTGAGTTACAGAAAAAAAAAAAAAAAACATGAAGTAGGGGTCAGAGATGTAAGGATCACATTTGAGAGACCTTTTCAAGCCTTTCTGGTTGTGAGCAGTTGCCACGCTGGGTGTGTAAGTAGTGGCTGTAAAAGACTGTTTTACTGTTTTTAAACAAGACAAAATGATTACTCTGAAGTAAGCTTCAGGACAATTTATTCGTTTCTATTTTAAGAAACACTTTGTAAAATTACATTTCAGGCCATGTGGCTACTTTTAGCATTAAAAAAAAAAAACTGGCCACAAAAATAAAAAAAAAACTCCAAAAACACAAAGTGGCGTGGGTAAAATGAGTAACATCAGTAGTGCCTCTGTTTTACCACCCTAAATTAGCAGCTGGCATCCCTCTGTAGAAAACTTCCTTTTAAATAGCTTCCAACAGCTTTTAAGATGCATGTTTTTTTTTTTACCCCTCTTTAAAATATATAACCCACTGAAAACAGTCAACTGAGTATTATTCCAAAAGCAACGACTTCCACACTAAAGAGTGTTGTGGTTAGTACAAACGAGTACTGCTAAGATATGGTGAGTTTACTGTCCAGGGATTTTTGAATTTCAGACCTGCTGCTCACCTGTCAGGATGGGCGAAGTTAAAGATGATGCATGAAAGATCGGAACAGTTCAGTTTTCTTCTTCTTATTATTATTTTTCCTTAAAAATAATAAGTTTAATAATAAAAATAATAATAAAAAATGTATGTACTTTCCAGGCATATCAAGTTACCTTCATTTGTTATGAACGGTTGTATATATCAAACATAACTTAAAATAAATTTGACACCTTGTAATTGGCCTATGTCTCTTTAAAAAGCTCTTCCCAAGACTCTCCCCTTCAGCACATCATTACAACAATTCTTCTCATTATGCCATTTCCAACAGTTCTTAGAAACTTTGCTGGACTGAGAAGTAGTTTGTATGATAAGCTCACTTGCAGGTATGCAGTTTGACCAGGTGCTTCCTAATTGCTGCTGCCAATAGTCTGGGGAGCAGCTCCAAAGACAAGCTTTGTGGAAATAGGTGGCACTTTTTAAGAGCAGAAAAATCAAGTATTCCTCAAACATGACTGAAAGAATCAAAGCAACACTCCAGGTATGTTTTCAATGAGGGAATGATATTGTAAGATTATAATATCTTATAATATCATATAAGAGCTCAAAAAAATTAATTTTACATAAAATTGCTCCTTTAAAACATGTTTTAAAGGAGCAATTTAAAACATTCTAGAGTCAAGAAACAGGTCACTAAAACTGCAAAGCGTTTGCCTGCCTCTAACTTCAGCGACGCCTTCAACTTGCGTTAAATGACCTACTTTTGCTTTGGTGAACATACTGAAGAAAGTAACGGTATCAGAAACAAATTTGCACTTTGTAAAAGGACAGAGAACACCTGTTTAGGGTGATTCAATTACAGCCAGTCCAGAAAACAACATACTCATCTCCATTACAGAATAAAACAGCATCCTCCTCTGTTCTCCGTCCTTATTGGTTCCTCTTATCCACCCCATCACCCCACAACCTCTTTACCAGCCTCGGCCCCAACCCCAAAACCCTTGGGACATGTACTGTGCCCATTTTCATATCTGAGTCAGACTCACCAGCGCACTCTCCCTACCCCGTTCAGCAATCTCTACCCACCCCACCCCCTTGCCCTTCTATCAGATAAACTAAACCCATCTTCACCTCCCCACCTCCCTTATTCTTTTGCTCCTTCTTCTTGTTTTATTTTTTCTTGAGTCTACCTGACTTGTCCCGCACTCTGACTTGAAATCTGATGGGACAAGAGAGGTTGAGAAGAAGGACAAATGAATAGGTTCACTCCACAGACATGCAGACTATTTCCCATTAGTATGAAAGTTTGATGGGCCTGTCTCCCTCCGTTAGAGGGAGGGGAACATCATCAGACAAAGGAGTGTACGTGTCCTCAAGCAATATGCTATAATTTGGCCTCATGTTCCAAACTGCGGGTTTGTTTGCTGTGTTTCAACATATTTTCACAAGGCTAAAAAAGGACACAAGATGAAAAGCTAAACCAGAAGAAGCAAACTAAAGTGCTCTCTGACTGATTTTAAAGCAAGTCTTTGAAACTATGCACCCATCCATCCACTTCTCTTCACCGTCACTGTATCCAGTGCATGCAGAAACCAGGCGGGTCAGATATCCTGACACACCCTTCCACATTCTATTTCACAACATCCCCACTCGGCGTACATGCTTGCATCGACTTTCTCTGGCCTCCAGCTGTTGTGGCTTCCCCATCATTGCTTGGAACCAAAATAAAGCCGGGCCTGCCGAGATCATGCAGGACGAAACGACCGAGTCCACGGATTTTGTCTCTTCAAGGGAGTCGATTTTCTTTCACGAAAGCGCACACTGAGCAAATATGGCCGTTTTTTGTTTGAGATTCATTAATATTTACAGACATGCTTCCAGTAACGCTAATCAAGACGATTTCAAAGCTCGTCTTTGGCTCTTCCACCACTGTCCCTCCCTTCCTCATCCTGCTTTTGCTTCTCTCACTCCAACCAAGTTCCACAGCTGGAGACTGAAATCATTAGCAACACCCCTCCCCTTTCTTCCCTTCAAGCTTTCTGCAATACTTCAGTGTCCAGCCTCTCCACTTTCTCTATTTTCTTGTTAATATATGCATGCTTTTAAAAGGCGTTTACTTGTGGTTATAAAAATCATTTACTGAGTTCTACTTGAACTCCTTCAAACATACATAGCAGGCTTTTTTTAAGACACATTAGGTCAAACAAGCGTTGAAGCAATGTTTCTTTTTTTTCCAAAAAAACTTGAAAGTAACTAAAAAAAAACTCCTTCACTGATATAGAGTAACTAAACGTTGTATTAGAGGAAATTGCGAGAAGAACTTCACATAGAGCTATTGTCAACATCAAACCTGATCTTCTCAGGATGGCATTGTTGTTTTCAAAAGAATGACGTTCCAGCTCAAGCAGTTACAATATCCAGCACGTTAAGGGGGTTTTTTTATATTAAATTTATTGCTTACCATAATTTACTACTTTGCTCTTGTGAGATCGTCACAGGTAATAGAGGTTTAGCAAACTATTTTGTTTGTAAATAATTTGTCAATATATTTAGAACTACTCAGTAATCTATCATTCATGGCTCTCTTTGCGAACACTTTTTGTTTTCAACACAATCATGTTTTTAGCATCTCACACACCGCATACCTGCAAACCTCAGTCAGATTCTGTCACATTACCATATAAATTGCACACGTTTGAGTGAAACAATTGTTTTACTTTTTCCTTTGATCAACTAATTCAGAATCGAACATTGGTCCACTTTTCCATTCACAACAGATTGGTTAAAACATTATAATGAGCGGTTTGATTACGTTACCCAGGAGTAGATTTGCTTAGGTTGGGGTGTTGTGATGTACACCAACCAATCTCTTGGAATGTAAAAGATAAAATCTCTGGATTCATTCTTTACTCAAATGCCAATTCCAACATTCTCCTGAAAATATTCTTCACTCAACTACCATAATATGATTTCTTATCCATATTGTAGTTAATTATCCAAATAAGCCCTAATGATAACCTCTTTGTTGAATAATTTGGCCTCAACAATTAGTGAATGTTGGCTTACCTTATCCCTCTCCTCTCCATATGCATGGTCAGGGTGGCAGTGATATGCTCCACCAGAAGTCCCTGCACATAACGAAAACAAAGCAGGTCATGAGCTGTGGGAAATCATGATTCAAACATGATAAAGTACAGTTCGCAGATTCCTTACAAAGATTACATACAAATCTTGGAGTTTTATTCTGACATTTATGATAGCTGAATGCCCTTTTTTTTCATCTATGCCAGACTGTCAACCTACAAATGAGCCATAAAATGAGTTATTACTGTAAGGGGCATTATGGAAATAATGTAAATATTTGTATATTGTTGGACTTGATAGATCAATGTACCCAGTTATTGTGCAGTGAAATCCGTTTATCTGCAGTTTACTTAATCCTTTTGTTGTCATTTTCCTAACACCACCTGGAACCGGAACACAACAATGACAACATGTTTGCGAGAAAGGCCACTGACCACGAATGCAGCATAAAAGTCACTGAACCACATATGGTGTTCTCTTGGCTCAGTACGTATACATACACAAACAGAACAAACACAGTAATCCAGGATTAGGGGAGCTTTCAGATGATACTGCCGCTTGCATCACCGCTAAGACGTTTACTCTTTTGTTTTACCACAATCCTTTCATCTTTTTTATCGTCTTTGTCTATTTGCTTTGACTTTTTGTTTTTTGGGGGGGTTTGTTTCCCCCTTTTGCGGTGGCTAAATCTTTGGTCGGGTACGTCCTGATCACAGATGGTGGCACCGGTACGCGCTCCAAGGGTAAACGCTCCCAAGGGCACGCCAAGCAAAGCAACCTCTACAATAAAAATGAAGAGAGGTAACCGAGAAGGCATGTGAGAAGAGCCCTTTATAAAAGAGCTTTACACCCATCGGTTGTTTGTGAAGATTTTTTTTTTCTGATTCTAGTCTCCGTCTTTGAAGAAAAGCTCTGACTGACAACAAAGTAGTGCAAGTAGAGGAAATGAAAGACGAGGCAGACAGAGTGAAGGTTTTCAGAAGCCCTCAATCACTAAAAAAAAAATTCTTCTCGTTCTTTTATCTGGATGGGAAGCAACATAAATAACGTAAAGCTTTTCTTAGTGAGGTAAGACTATAAAAAATAAATAAATCAATAGCTAACAACCCAAATCCAGTGAGACAATTCAGGGCCGGAGAACTGACGAAGCATTCATGGGACTCGCCGGCTGCATAGCTCCCCTCTATGCAGCACTCATTCACTGATCACAATGCGCCAAAAACCAGCTTCCTCCCTGAATATGGTCTCACTCACACATTGTCAGAATCCTGTAAATTGAGTCAGAGGCGAGTCATTCAGTTAGACTCACTCTATAGAGGCAACACTGAGGCAACAGAACATGTTTGAATGACATCATACCCGCTGTTGGGGTAACAGACGACACACTATTTAGCTCTGCAGTCTGGGGCTGGAGGACGGCTGAATAATAGGACTGCAGTGTCAATTATAATATGTGGGGAGACCGTCAGTTCTGTCCCTAAATCTAAGAAAGTTTAATCAATACACTGAACTCGGAACAAAAGAAGCAGAAAACACAGTCAGCACAAAACTAGAGGTTCTTGAATTGCCTGTACTTTGGTGAAAGTAGACAGATGTCAAGCGCAATAACAACAAAATAGTCATGTTTGTCTAGTCTTGGGTGTAATTCATGGGTGAACATCAGAAAAAGTAAGAACTGGTCTAAGAAGAAAACAAGGAGGAGGAACAACAAGGTCCCTGTGGACGTCAAACATAAGACCTGATAGCAGCAGATGTGTCCGCTTATGATCCAGTGTGTGGATCCACACACTGGAAACAACTTGTCCAAACATCAAATGGTAATACAGGGTAGGTTTCAACACAAGCCAATCACACATTGTACACACAAACAATCCTTTTTTTGCTGAAAAACTATTATGAAAGCATAAAGTTACACATATAGTGTAACTTCAAAATGCAGCATTTCTATTTTCAGTCTTAGTTTTCTATTTTTTCCCCTCACTTTGTATGACATTAAGAGCACAAAAAAATGACCTGCTTGGGCTTTATTGCCACCAATCACTAAATAACTCAGTTTGGTGGACAGTGTATCTAGTCCAAAAGTCATTAAATATCAATACTTTGATAACTGTACAGTGAACTAAAACAATTACGTAGTTTAAGCTTGTGGTACAAATTCCAGCCAGAAAAAAAATAACATTTAATTCAGTTTTATTAATATTGCAACTATTCACAAATAATGTCATCTTCAGGCACTTCACAAAGAAAAAAAAAACATTTCAGTTAAATTATACATAAATCCCAATTGATTCTAGTGATCAACCAATACAGTACACCCAATTAATTATTCAAAGTGGTTTAAAAAGTTTCTATCCAAGTTGTGTTATCACAAAGTGACATGGACAAGTAAAATCAACGTGGACATACTTAAGGAAGCCTACTATTTATTATACGTCAAGAACTCCGCCTTCTCTCTCAATTTTGAAAGTCAATTTAAAAATATGTTTGAGTTTGCAGACAGGAGATTTTATTGTCTAAGTACACGTTAAACTACCACCAACTTCATTCTGCAGCAGAAGATGCAGAGCAGCTGTGGAGGAAGGAAAACGCCGGTGACAGGAAGAGGGCAAAGCGGAGGTGAAGAAGAGGAGGAAATGGATGCAAGAGAACATTAAAAAAGTGTGAGAGCTCCGAGGAGGAAAGTTTGACAGGAAAGGACGCGGAGTGGAGGAACAAACACGAGGAAAACGACTGGAGGAAAAGCGGCAGTGGAGGGTGTGGAAACAGCCAGACGGAGCAGAGTGGGGGTTGTGGCTTCTGCTCTTGACTGCTATTGATTTTCTGTACGACTCGGAGTGCATCAGCTATTTCTATCCATTTCCTCCACTTCTCCCCTCCCTTTCTCATCCCTCCCCCTTGCACTGGCCAAGGTACCCTCCTTCTTCGTACGCCTCCTCCTCCTCCTCACACTTTCCATCCCTTCATTACATCCCTCCCTGCCAGCGATCCATTTCCCTATCAGCCAACCTGTCTGTCTCCCATATATTCCAGCCACTTTATCACACAGCATCCACATTTCCTGTCCTTGCCCTATCGCGCCATCTCTGTCCGTGATCCCCATCACCCCCCTTTTGCGCTCCAAGGTAAACTACCTCTTCCCGTTCCGGGCGACAAAACCACTGGAGAGAGCAGCTGGTTTGACGGATAAGAGCCGAGATAAGAAGCAGGCTCTACTGTAAGAACAAAACAGCCCGACGGACAGAACACCGACTGATGCAGCGCTTGTTGAAGAAAACTGAGCATATGTGAAACACAGACCCACACATATATGCACGCACTTCTCACATCACCCCGCCTCCTGAACACATGTCACTGCACATTTCACACTGAAGCGGAAAGCTGTCACAGAACATGCTGGTAAAGATTGCCCAGATATTGCTTGTTTTGAATATTTGATGACACAAATATGTGTCCATATTCCGCTTTTTGTATATTTTCCTGTCAAGTAACATCTCTACCGTCGACATGTTCCTTAGCTGCCACATTAAAGTTGCTTATCCGTCTTTTGTTCTTGGGAGTAAAATTAAGTATTAAACAAGCTGTTTGTGAGCAGAAGTTTGTGCATTTCACATTGAGAAGCCTGAGTGCAGAGGTAGCAACTTGAAGCTAGCACACAAACCCATTTAAAGGAAAGATAAAAATAAAATAAATCACTCTCCAATTTAGAAAAAAAAGTTAACAGGGAAGCTCTAATCAGTTGTGTGCGTCCACTACTACTCTAAGGAAAGACAATTACCACAAATTTGACATTTTAAACCATTTTTAGCCCCTTATCCTGGTAATTAGCAAAGTTAGCACACAGCTACCAATACTAAAACATCAGTCTTTGTGTGCACTTTCAAGAAAACACAGATATTCATCTCAACTCTGAGATTTCCAAAAGACTACGAACACTTCCAAAACCACCCTGACTAAAAGGTTTCTAGCTCAAAAGGATAAAACAGAGCAGCTCTTACTGCATTTCATTTAGCCTTCCTATTATCTGCCAAAAGAACCACAGTCAAGCCTCCACATTTCAGAGAATAGCCTCTTACATATCTGTGCTTCAACCAACTTCATTGTGAACTCCTGACTGATGCTGAAAACGGCTCATTTCGAGTCTTCCTCTCTCAGCAACATCTACACAGAACAGCAGTTGTAAGCTAAAACAGACACAGATAGGAAATAGATTCGATTTTTTAATTTGCGACTGTGCCATTTCTCTGAGCAATTGTAGTTAATAGTAGCTAATTAAGTTTGTTATTTTTTTTTAAATATGCATCAATCCCATATCACTTTTAAAGTTGGAGCCAACTTTAATGCCTAAATTGACACTGTGTATTCAAACTGAAACGATGTATTTGAGTATAAACAAGTCTCATTTTGTGACAACTACTCTTGACAAATCAAAAATATTCCCTGTCCAAAGATGACAGATTTAATTTAGAAAGCACCTTTAACAATAACACAAGGCCTAGCCCTGGCAGAGTGCATGATGAGGCTCATCCAGCTTCAGAAGAAAATCTATGACAGTATTTCCACCCGTCATTCATGATTTCCCCCCCCCCACTTGAACTTATTAATTTAACTGCAACATGCTGCTGCTTTCCCTGACATCTTTTCAGAGATCTGTCATTACGACCGTTTTAGAAGTAAAGCCTTACACCTGCAAGCACAAGGTTCTTACAGTCCCCAGCAGCGCAAGTCACTGAGGAAGTGTGTGATACATGAAACGCACGAGGCTAACCACTCCTTCAGACCATATGATATTACTCACTCTAAATTCTGCATTCACAGCCATAATCTCCCTTCTCTATCCCATAGATACAAATATAAAACAGCTGATGAGCTGTGTTTTTAGACGGCTGTGGTGGGGAGGAGACACCACTAAAACAAAAAAGAAGTGCTCCAACTAACTTCAACTCTATTGTTAAAACACAATTTGAACTTGTGTCAGAGTGTTTTTAAACCACAGCGCAATTTATGTGCTTTAAAATTGAGTACATGAGACCTCACTGCATATTGAATTTCTCTCAAAATGAATGGATATTTGTCAAAGTGGGGTAGGTGTATGAATTTATAAAATAGTAAAAGAAAAAAAATAATCTTCTCCCGTAACAGTCTGGTTTTAAAGGTTATACATCGGAAACTTGTGATTATTTGACCGTTTTCTACCATTCCTGCAGCATGTTGGGCCATATGCTCAGTATGTTCCGCTGTCTTTATTTTTTTTTCTTTTGGCAGCAATACAAACACAAATTTCTAAAACTTTCTAAACTGGGTGATATCTGCCATATATTTACCTTGTTAGCTTGTGTCATAGCCATGGATTATAATACAGGAAGGGCTTGAAGAGGGAAGAGTATGTTACACTTGACTAACTTTTTAAAGTACTCTGTTGAACTTGTTTGAATAGTAGAGTCCTTTCTAAATTATTCACACCCCTTGAACTTTTTTATGGTTTGTCATGGAAAAAAAATCTGGTATATTTTACACCTTCTAACAAAAAATTGAAGAATTTTGAAAACTTTTTTTTTATCTTATTTGTGTTTTTCCCCGCTTTTTATGGTTTTTAGTCATATTTTGGAGGCGTGGTGGGAATATTTAAAATATCTACCAGCTCCTATGTTGTATGCTCTTTACAAAACTAAAGTTTATGGCTCTTTGAGAGAGCAAGATTGCATTACTTGCTCTCTCAAGTAATGAGAGGGCAAGCCATTGCCATTATCAATATATTACTTGAAAATGGTCTCAAAACAGCATTATTGTTTATCACAATGATTTCTGTCGTCATGACAGGCCTAGTTGCCGACACTACAAGAAGAGATTCTAATGCTAAACTCGGACTGCTTTGATTTTCTACAACCTGAAGATCCACTTGGATGCCAGACTTGCTAAAAAATCTTTGAAAAGTCACGATGTCACTCCCATTTCATGTTTTATTTTATTTTATTTTTTATACAACATTAGGAAATTATGAGATACGTTTCCCAGAATAGGGTTATAAAACCAAGTGAAATTTTTAAAGACCACATCTCAGTCATTGTCCTTCTGAACTCCAGCCAACAAAACAGAACGCAACAGATTTGCTGCCATGACAGAACCAGGCCTCCTCTCCCAAACAACTGGCCTGCTTAAATCAACAGAGACAGCCGGTCAACATGCAAACAGTCGGGGCAAACAGCACCTCCTGCCCATCCCTCTTCCTCCTCTCGGCGCTCAGTCAGGGGCTGCTGTACAGGTTGGAAGCTCAGAGGTTGTTCGCAAGTCAGGTTTCCTCTCTGTGCTTTGCTTACAGCGTTGCCCGCGATATCCCCCTCCTGAGAGCTCCGGTTCGTGAGGTTTGCTCACATGCTCCCTTTTTTAATACTCCCAGACTTCCATCTAATTAGTTCTCCCTTTTCTCTCCTCAACCTCTTTCTGCACCTGACCCTTCCTTTATAAACAGAAAATACGTGCTGCGCTTCCTCGCAACTCCAGTAAACCTGCCAAATCCCACACATGACGTCTTTTTAAACTAACCCCACTTTTTTTTCTGGAACATTTTTTGCACTCTTACTGGCCTTTCTCTTCTTTTTATATTGACATTTCTTAAGGCTTCAACTGACCTTTGGCATTCTTTCCCTCTTAGAAGTACTTTTTCCAAACCACAACAAAGCCCATCTCTTAGATTTTAGGCCACATTTAAGGTCACCGGTCCACTCTTCTAGGAATCCTCTCCTCTTGACCAAAGTGACTTCTTTGTTGTTTATTTGAAGTGAAAGAGCATCACGAAACCCCTACTAGTTGGTAAATCAGAGTGAAAGGGTTTCTCTTCACACTGCAGGGGGTTGCCTGGGCACCAAGACAAAGGAAAGTAAAAAAAAGCAGGAGGGAAAAAAAAAAGAACTTAAACAATGTGAATGTTTCCCGTTCTGTCAGTGACAGAGGGATGAGAGGTAAATGTAGAGTGGCTGTAGTGTCTGCCTCTCTGCTGCTTTGGGCAATCCATTAAAACGATCCCTCCATTAGACAAATGTGAGGGAGGAGGCCAAAGAAAATGGATCGGAGGGGTACAGAAAGGGTTGAACGATCTGGAGGGGAGGGAGAA
The DNA here is from genome assembly GCF_027474105.1 of Poeciliopsis prolifica. NCBI lineage: Eukaryota > Metazoa > Chordata > Actinopteri > Cyprinodontiformes > Poeciliidae > Poeciliopsis > Poeciliopsis prolifica. Next base: position 7,112,296 of record NW_026562391.1, on the reverse strand, counting down.
GGGAATGTGGCTAAAAGAGGACAGGCTGTGACAGAGGTGGGACAGAATCAGGACAGGATATCAAATGCTACAGAGAATGTTTTTTTTTTTTTTTTACCCTTTTTTTACTGGCAGCGCTTTTTGCACACTTTGGGAACACTTATGTCAGTGGACGTTACAATTCGAAAACCAGGTGGGCGCAGTCATATGCGCAGCAAACAAGACGGTCTGTCAAAGAAAAAAGGGAGCACTCAAGACAATAAACAAGAATGAACAAATGAGGTGGGGAGGACAAAAAAAGGGACCAAAAGAATTACAGCAGGCTACAAAGGGAAGAGAGGAGCGAGGGAGCGGGGAGGGGACTGAAGAGTTACAGAACAGCTTTATCTTTCATGTCCAATGCAGGTGACTAGCATGGGAAGGATGGATTAAGTATCTCTTCTTTTCTTTCACGCTCAGCCAACAAGGAAGGCCGATTCTGGGAATGAAGCGACGGTCTAATAAGGGGTGTTGTGCTGGGAAGAGTCCAGATAACCAGCTGCTTTACTCTGCTAAAAGAATAGTCAACTCCTAATTATGCTGAAACATTTCTATCGTCAAATGAGTGATTCAGATATTACTCAGCAATAATGCCCTTTCTGTGAAATAAATTTGAGAAGTTTCAAATGCTAAGTGAAAAAAAAATAAAAATAATGCTATTAAAATGTGTTGACAAATTTGTAACTGTTGTTTAGCATATTGCCTGTTCGTAATGTGAGAAAAAGGATGGAGGAGGAGCCCCGACAGGGAGCCAGAACATGACGGGGAAACTGGACTTTGGTAATACCCCTGTTTTTATTACGATAAAAACACACCAACAAAAAACTAAGTTTTACCTTAATAGAACCATTTTGAGGCTGATCTGTCCTGTCTATCCATTCAACAGGATAGACAGGATGAATGGATGTCAGAAGCTCAACACACAAATCCTAATTAGCACCAAGCGTTAGTCTGACAACACCACTGCTCACTGTGGAAGTTGCTTCTGAGGGAAGGGGACTAAATGTTAGATATTGTCAATATCTAACATTGAGGGAGTCTTCCCAAGGGATCAATAAAGTCAAGTCTAAGTCTAAGTCTATATGGGAGGTTTTCAAATCAAAGAAAAAACAGAAACGTAAGAAGCTATTGATGAAGGAAATATTTTCTACTACATCAACCATTCATTCAGGCAGCAAGAGAGAGCCACACCTTCAGGAGATAACAGGAAGGCATAAAGCAACTTTGCTGCTCTTAAAACATGCCAACATCTGTGTGGCAGAGTAAAAAAATTTCAAAACAGGTTTACTCAGCTAACCAGAGGTAAAGCTTTGTATGAAAATTACCTGCAGGCAAGTTTCTGATTAATGGTACGAGAGACCTGAACTGCATGAACTTCCTCACCCAAGTATAGATCAAAAAGAAGAAATAAGTTTCTACAGAACAGTGACAAGATAAAATAGAATAACAAAAACATCACTGAGAAAAAGATTTCAATCACTAAAGGTAGTTTTTTATGTTAGCCTGATAGTTGTTTTTTTTTTCTTTAAAACATATGATGCTGCATGACGCTGTATGGACTAGACAAGCAAGCCGAACACACAGGGAAATGGAAAAGCTCCATGTCTGTGTCCTTAATTGCAGCACTGCAAAGATCTAACAAAAAAGAACAATGTCTTTTCTCCTGTCGATACTCAAAAAAAAAAATAAAATAATCACTCTTTTCAATATATAGTCAAACTTAAATAATCCTAATTTCAGACAAAAAGCCTCGACCAGAACAGCCCTGCCACCATTTTTATAAGACATCTACAATAGAAAGTAATGAGTGATCGTCTCCCCTGCTGATCGTAAAGAGATTTTAATAGAGACCAGGGGAGGAAATGACACAGGTAATCAGGTTTAAATGCTGCAGACATTTGTGTTATTTGAGTCACAGCTATGGTAAAACTCAAGTGCAGCCCTGTGTGCAGGTTCTGGTTCCCAGCTCAGACACTCTCACCAAACATCCTAGCAATGCCGCCTGCCTTCAACTGAATTCAGCTTGGATCCAAGAACAGTTTATTCATTCCATCCATTGATTCAAGCAATCCCACATGTCGTAAATAAACTATCTTGACAGTAAAAATTACAGGCTGCTAACTCTGATGACGACAAGAACATAAATGATGCAGCCTAGTGCGGCAATTTCTTAATTGTCTTTGAATCTCTCTCCCATGTCACTCTAAAGAAATACAGACAACTCCTAGACAATCAGTAGGCACGACACTGCTCAGAAAATGTGCACGGGTCGGGGGCCTGTTTGCTTAGAGAGGTTCAGCTGTTTTAGTCTGGCTCAGCAGGACAGGTAATTCCAGTCTCAATTAAATGCTGCAGGGTTCTTTGAACACACCAACAAGCACTTTCTGTTTAAAGGTGCTTTTGTTTTTATTCTAATGAAGCTTCAAAGACTGATTTTATATCATTTTTAATAGGAGGTTTTGGTAAGCTGAGGGCTGTTTTGCCAGATAATATGACTGAGGAAGCAGAATTTAAAAATAAATGAACATAGTTCAATATGAAAATACAAACAAAAAAAAATAAAAAATAAAAATAATATATATATATATATATATATATATATATATATATATATATATATAAATACACAGTTTCCAGCTTTAACTTTATGACAAGTTAGTTAACAGCCATAGCATCAAGATTCAGGTTGATGAAATGTGTTCCCTCATAACTTTTTGGAGTAGTTTGTGTCTGAGTTAGACAAAAAAAAAACTGAATCGTTAACCACGCTTCGTAGAAGGTGAAACTCTAGCCGAGGTGTTTCTATGTTACATGGTTCACTGCACTTGAATTGCTGTCTGAGAGTGACCCTGCATGTACACCCAGCAACAACCCCACACTCAAAGTTGATGTTTGTCAAGGAAAACGTAAAAACATAAGTTACCAAGGCAGCTGCTGGTAAAAACATAACTCCAAGCATCTTTAGAGCCAACACAAACTGCAAGTGAACAGAACTTTTTTTGTAGACCTGGACACAAACAAAACTGAATGCATCATAGCCAGAGCTACATTTTCAGTTACATTCTTTCAATAAAGTTAATACAGTATGTAAAGTGTCTAATCGTGCATAAACAGCCTAATATTACTCCATGTACAAAGGCACAACCCCTTTCTCCTTTGGACAAACTTTAGCCTGTGCACAAGGAGTCTTGTTACCTAGCTACAGAAGTATTTGCAGAATTGACTAAATGTGGAGGTGCTGCACCACTTAAAAAAAAGTCAGGTTTACATCCTGTTCTCAGCTGTTCTGTAGGCTTGAGGCTACCCCAGTCTACACACACACACCAACTAAAATACGGATGCTGTTCATTAAACTACTGGATGAGTGTTAACTCTGCACCGCCCAGACAAGCCCATGTAACACCCCATCTAATTAGAGCACATCAAACGTCTCCGCATATACACAAACAGTACTGTCATGCCAGCCCTACAGGGCAGTCACCCCCTCACTGTTTCAATTTGGCTCTAAAAACACCCCCGCCCCTCCCCAGACTGCCATTCATCCCTTGAAGGCAGAGGCTCTGTGAAAACAAAAGTCCAATAAACGTCAGACTTCTCTATCACTGACAAAAGTCGAGTGGGGACATGTACCTGTCATCGGGATGTGATGCGCCCCGGGCACCGAGGGGAGCCGGTGAATGCCGGGAGGGGCGTTGCTTCCCGGTGCTCGCTGCTGGTTCTCCGGGTGATTGCTGTGAGCTCCGAGCGGTGCGCAGCCGGCTCCGAGCTGCTGCTGCTGCTGCTGGTGGTGGTGGTGGTGATGTAGAAGGTGGTGGTGGTGGTGTTGGCTGGATACCGTAACTCCGGTGTTGTTACTCCCAACCCCGTACTGCTGGTAGTATCCAGACCGAGAGCGCGATCGAGTCCGAGGGGGTTCCATAGTCATTTGGTGGGGGTGAGAGACGTGGAGGAGGAACGAGGAGGAGGCGGCGGTCGGGGACTGCGGCGGAGAGCCGCTGGTCGAACCGGGCTGCACAAAGCTCCGAGCGCCGCTGTGGCTGAAACTGAAGCCCCCGAACCTCGCTCTGCCCCCCTCGGCGGCCCCGTACTCTGTACGCTCCGCCGACTCCGCCGCCCCCGCCTCTTCGAATAAATCAGCCCCTTTAGGGACAGGCTCCGGGGTGGAGGGCAGCCGGGGGCAAACTCTGGGCTCCTGAGTCGCTGGCTGTCCAGCGGTTGCGATTGGCATTTCCTTTCGGGGGATTTCCTCTACTTCTTTTTTTTTTTCTGAGCTTTTTTTCTCGTTTCCTCCCACAGTAGCAGCTTTAAGGGGCTGTTGGGAGAAAAAAAAGTTTGAGAATGAAATAAGTTAAAAATGTACGTTAGGAAAAGTTCATGCTCAGTAGAGTTTCGTCCACTACACACAACAAAACCGGTTCAACAACTGGCGATAAATCCCCTTCACACAAACTCTTGACACAGAGACGAGCCACGATTTTTTTATCTAACACAAATAATCGTGAATGTAAGGTTTTAAAGTAATAAAACAGCCGCTCTGAATCGACATTTGTCAAACCGCTCGCTGACAACGTTTACTTAATGGGAGTTTAACTTCGGGGGAGGCTAACGCTGGGGGAGATGCTAGGGTTAGTGCGCAGAGATAAACGCGGTGTTACAATTTTCTAGCCAGTTTAAACAACCGCGTTTCTATACCATTTCACCTCGTCCTCATTGTGTCTTCTCCTGAGTTCAGTTTACATCCACTTTCCACTTTATTTCAACTTGTTTAGCCAGTGTGCGTAACGTCGCTCGTTAGCTTGGCGAGCCTCGCCGACCAACCGACCAACCCCTCCTCCAGCAGCGACCGACACAAGAGAGGGGGAAAAACATCCCGAAGCTAACGAGCAACGCCACAAATCTCCTGAAAATGCAGGGTAACTGGTAGCAAGACGTTAAAGAAAAAAAAAAAGAACCAGAAATGGTTTAAGTTTTGGTTCTTGGCGTTAGGTTGAGTCGCCGGGTGGCGGTGAGTCCCCCAGCTGTGAAGACGCGAACAGCGAAGCGCTGAGCGAAAGATTAGAGGGGAAAAAAGTGGAGAATCTCGAACTGGAAAGAAAGAACCGGGGCTAAAATTAACACGGTCAAGAGATAAGACCCCGCCTCGGAGAACCCCGCTGAAACCAGGTCAATTCCCCCCCGTCCGGAGTACGTACTTTACCAGAAAAGTCATACCTTCAACGCGCTCCTATCGCTCGATATTATTGTGAGCCGTGTGAGTGTGAGCGTATGAGCCCAGTGTGAAATGTGACAGACCGTCAACGCTCAAGTCGGATTTCACCACGCTCGACCAATCGATGCCAGAGAAAAAGATCGCGTTTGAAGTCTTTCTCTCTCTCTCTCTCTCTCTCTCTCTCCGCTCCCATATCCACAACAATTGCTATGCTCAAAGAAAACCAGCGCTCAGCTTATTTATCTTGCTTTCTTCTATTTTCATTCGTTCTGACGTTTATGCTGCACGTTTATTTCTAATCTGCCGAATCCGAGTTCGGCAATTGATTCATCTCCCCTGTTAAATCAGACGCTATGGATAGCAGAGAGGTTGGCTAAAAGGGGCTTTAAATTATTTATTTACAATTGCTCAGCCTACCCATTGCAGCTGTTTCCTCAGGAGCCGAAAGTTCGCCTCAAAATAAGATTTTTTTTTTTTTTGCTGTGCATGCAAAAAAGTTACATGCGAACCAATTCTCAGTACACATAAAATAAGAGGGTTGTGTCCACCTCAGAGCGTGGAACATATGCACGTCTTGTTTTACTTCACGCCACAGAGCAATTTATCTGCCTCGAGTGGGTTTGTACGTTGGCAATCAAACTTAAGATCGGTGTAATCCTTTTACGCGTAGTTTTGGGACTGATGATAAAGTGATGTCATCAGTTATAACAATGAGCTACTCATTCACTAAATGTAATCTTCTCCTCGCCTGCATAAGTTGCCTGTCTAGATATTATTGACTTTTTTTTTTTTGCTTTGTTGCCCGAAGGTGAAAGCCAAATTAAATACACTGAATATAATTGCAAAGTTTATTTATTTCAGTGGTTAAATTTAGAAAGTATAACTGATGTTTATGAGGAATCATTACACAGGGATATATTCAATGTGTTTACTTCAGTTAATTTTCATTCAGGAATATGAAGAAGAAAAACAGCTGTAAAAACGTTTTTAAATAGAGAAATTTCAACCCACTGAAAATGATAAAGATGTACTTTTACAGTATACACACTCAATACTCGCTGCTCCTTTTGCACGAAGTACTGCATAAGCGCAGCAGGACATGGAGGTGATCAGACTGTGGCTTTGTTGATGAGCTATTTTGCTGTGGGTTATCTTCATTGCTGGGTCTGGTGTTTCATCTTCCACTTGTCAATGCCTTATAGATTTCCTGCAGGGTTTAGGTCAGGTGAGATGCTGGTCATTTCAAAAGTAATTATGCCTTAAATCAAGTACTTTTGTCAGTATGGAGTTGTGCCAAAGCTTGATGGAAAATGAAATTAGCATCTCCATAAATATTGACGGCAAAGGAAAATGTGAAATGTTCTTCAAGTTCTAAGCTGGTAGCTTTGTGGACCTTAGACATTATCAACACTGGACCCCAAACAAACTGGACTCTGTGTCGCCTCGCTTTTCCTCCAGACTCTCAGATCTTGACTTCCAAATTAACTGCAAAATGTATTTTTTTTTTTTGTACAAAAAGATGTTAGGCCTCTCACCTGAGCTTTTCTTCTAATGCTCAGGTGAGAGGATTATCTGTTTTAGCATCAGGAATGCAACATTTGGAGTCTCGTACTTCAAGAGTCACACAAACGTATCCAAGGGACGTTTGTGTGACTCTTGAAGTACTCACTCCAGCTGCTGTCCAAACCGTGTAAATCTGCCCCAAACTCTTGAATACATTGTGCTAAGAAGCTCTTTCCTAAAAGCTGTATAGTTTTCTCTTTTGAATATCCATATTTCCACCAAACTTTTTCCTTCCACCCAACTTTACACTAATATTTACTCTGTAAAATGTCAGCTCAATAGCGTTAACATTTCCCTACTAAAAAGCATTATTTATTAATTTAGTTTTTTGGTCATTCATAATCTTAGTGTTTTCATTTACTGTGAATTATAATAATCAGAACTACACAGTCGAAGTACATCACTCAGTGTGTAATGCATAATCTACTTAACACGTGTTTATTTATTTATTTATTTTCAATTTACTGAAATAAATCACATTTTCAAAGATTTTTTATTTTTTTTCTAAAATGCACCTGTACTGCTGGTGCTCTTTGCATGTTTGTGTATCTATAGAACTGATTGCATGTGAAGAGTGTTCTTGTTTTCAGACACACTCAACCCTGAACCTATCAACACCACTCATAACACTCACTTACAGCCAACAGACACACACACTTTCTCTCTCCTCATTACACTCCCTTTCTCTACTTTGATGATATGCAAATATCCCTCCCACCTTCCTTCCTCCCACCCCACCCTTCCTCTCTCTCACACAAGCCTCTACACACACATACACACTCTTGCATATACACATTTCACATGCAGGCTAATGCGCTGTGGCAGCGTCCACAGACAGGCGGGGAGGATCAATTTTTCACCCAGTGTGCTACCGATATTTATAAGATAAGGCCACAGAAAATATAGAGAGGGAGACGGGATGGAAAGATGGAGGGAGAAAAGAATGGAACAGCACAAAAAGGGGGGATGAGAAAAATATTAATAAGTGAGTGAAATGAAGGAGAGGGCCCGAGGAGGAGAGAAGCAAGTGTGTCCAAGAAGAAGGGTGAGTGGGATGAAGAGGAAGAAGAGGAGAGAAGAAGAGCAGGGGGAGTAGTTACTAGGGAGGGTGAGCCACGGGTGAGAAAGTATCGAGGGTGGGGATATCTCGTGGGTGTGTGGGAGGGTGGAGGCAGGATGAGTAAGTGGGTTAGGGGTTAGTTGGAAGGGGGATGGGTGTATTGAGGGCTCTGGGGGATGGTATTGGGAATGGATAAAATGGTAAGGGAAAACGAGGGATGGTGTGGAAGAGAGGAGGGTGGGGGTTATTTAGCTGACATGCTCTCTTATTGGCCTGTTCAAATGCTGGGGGAGGGGCAGCCACAAACCATACTCTCACCAGCTGTAGGGAAGAGCAGGGAAACAAAGAGAGGGAGAGAGGAAGGAGGGGTGACGGGTTATGTGCTTCAATGTTGATATTCTGCTCTAATTAGATTTCTGTCTGAGTGGCGGAATGAATGGCAGCAATCTTACTGGGAAAAAAAAAAAAATACATTATACAATAGGAGGTAGGCTTTATTACAGTCTCACAAGTTTGCATGTTGTTTGTGAGAAGTAATTGATCCTTAATTGGGATCATTTGTTTGTCAGCATGTCTTGTATACATGCCAAGACGCACATATACTAATTTATAAATACTAAAGTTCTCGGTGAAGTTCAGGAAGCCACACTTTAAATTCAATGTTGCTTCAATGTAATGTAAGATGTTATCAAAGGTGACAATGGCAATATTTTAAAATGATCCATGCCAAAGGATTGTGGAGAGGCTTTGCTAAAAACGTGTTATCTTAACGTCATATCTTGCCTGCAGTAGCTGACTCCCTCGACTTCCTCGAGATTGGCTGGACTAGTTTGAGGAGGCTGCGGACCAGAATGTACCCCGTCTGGGCTTTTCCTTCTCCCATTTGTACCCATGTTCTTAACCATTGCAAGTTAAGCGTTACACTAAATTCCTCGGATTACAGAAAAATAAATCCTCAAACTTCATGTGTTATTTGAAATAATTGATCCTGTAAATGTTTTTCCCCACTATAACAATGCATTTCTTACCTTTTTTCCAAATTGTCAATGTGCAAATGAATTGTTTGCACCTACAACCTTGTCATGTAGGACACTGAAATGCTGCTGAGCAAAGTCAGACTTTCCTAGTTAGGATTCTGACAGCGGGAGGAGTTTTTGTTGACCTTCCCACCAAAGACTCAGGAAATCCAATATTTGAATACAAAGAGATTGCATCAACGATGAGTGGATAACCACCTACTGCAAACGATCAAAAGTTCAGCAAATAGCATTAGCACATAAACCATGATATATTTGAGATTACAGTTGTTTTAAAGACTATACAAGTCCACTTTAGTCTTGTCCTCTGTCTGACTTGACATTAGCTCCAGCCTCCGGGTCCAGCTAATCAGAAATCAGGCAAAATAAAGACACCTAAAGAGTTGCCTCGTGAGGGTAAGATATTAACTTCTTACCTACTTTTTAAAAAAAACTCAAAAATCTCAAATCACCCAATTGATCTATTTGTAGGGAGAGCGAGATCAATTTTTTTTTTGTCTTTAAGCCTTCAAGCAATTGACATTTTGAACACTAAATCGAGAGAAAAGCTTTTACAAAATGTAAACTGAAATATAATTCCAGCACACAGAGGAAGGCAGACTGAGTGCCATGTGTTTGTGGAGCCCAGCTGAACTCCGCCTGCTAAACCAGTCGCTGGCTGTGACAGACTGTCAGGCAGGGGAGTACAGAGGGTGTGCGTGTGTGTGTGTGTGTGTGTGTGTGTGTGTGTGTGTGTGTGTGTGTGTGTGTGTGTGTGTGTGTGTGTGTGTGTGTGTGTGTGTGTGAGTGTTTAAATAACAAAAAAAAAGCATGAGAAAATGAGGCAGAGAGTCAGGCTGACCAATCCAAGGAAACACAATTACACTTGAGACAAAAAAGACACATGCAAAAGTCTGTGAAGGGAAGAATCATAGGACTGATAGTGAGGAGAGTGCATAAACATGAGGAATGAAAGAGAGAGAGAGAGAGAGCAAAGAGAGGAGGAGGCCAAGCTTTCTGTGGCTTAGCCAGACTGGAGCGGTGGGACTTGGCTGCTTGTGGACCCTTGGCTTCTGTATTAAAGCAAGGAAAGGAGGGAGTGGGTTTGGAGGTGGTGGGGAGAGAAAATCACAGTTAAAAAATGAAAAGGGCAACAAGCTATGCCAAGAATGCACAAGCAAGAAGTAACACATTGGGTTCTTTCCTTCTGCCTGCCTTTCTGTTTCCCCAAGCAGATCTAAACAATAGGTGGGAGCAACCTTGAGAACCAAGCATTATAAAGTCAGAACCCTGCTGAGTGAGTTGGGTTGATTCTTGTATAATGAGCATAACATCCCCTAATAAATGATATAAGGCTCCTTTGTTCTATCTCGTTAGAAGCTTGAAAGTAGACAAAAGGCTTTTTTTGCCCCATCTGAAATCAAAAGGAAATATGACACATTCAAGCATAATTTCAGGCACACTTATGTCTTGGCAATACTTAACAATTATTATTATTATTATTATTATTATTATTTTATTATTATTATTTATTATTATTATTAGTAGTAGTAGTAGTAGTAGTAGTAGTAGTAGTAGTAGTAGTAAGTATAGTAAGTAATAATACTTACTATTATTTTGGGTTTCTTCCATATTTTCCAATAAAAACAATTAGATCTTGAGTTCTAAGACTTGCTGCATTCAGCACATAGTAAACTCTTTAATAAATGTCAGAGTTAGGAGCTAAATTCATGACTAGGGCAGTATTGATATATTTATATTAATATCATTTGATATCGATGCAAGAAGAGAAATGTAAATGTTTAGACATTTCATGTTTTGATACTTATAGGTTTAGATCCCTATAAACCCATATTTGATAAACTGCGTATTGTCGTTGACAGTGCTTCACGAAAGCTTCAAATGTCCGTAAAATACAAGAAGGCAGAAGATGGGACATTTCCAAGACTTTTCATCCTGACCCAAACCAACTTGTTGTTGCTGGCATGACATAAATGTGGAAAAATTGTCAGCTTGTCATCTTCTCTGCTTAAGCTGTGGTCACACTGGTTCTTATCTTGCCTCGTATGCTGGGGTACCTAAAACCACGTCTTATGTGGCTGCAACCAAAATGACGAGTCAAAGAAGGACAACTTCTAATTTGCAAACTTAGGTGTATAAATACATGCAAAATATTTTAGGTTTCAGACCAAACAAAACATCAGACTTTCACAAAACAGTTCCTGAAGGACATTTGGGTCAACAGGGTCCATACAAAATTGCCAGTAATGTTGCTGCTTGTGCAGATTGAAGAGATTTATAATGATTAACATACTATGAAGGAGTTGATCATATTCTTGTAAAAATAAAATGAAATGGAGCAATTGATTAAAATATTGTTTTGTGAAAACGGAGATGTAATTTTATTGATTCATCCACCAGATCCGGCCTGTAGTGCTGTTTGCATTATAACTTTAATAGTTTTGTTTGTAACCCTTGTGATAAAAAAAGTCATTTCTATAGTACTTAGACTCAGTCCTATTTGCACGCAGGGTCTTTTACCCCTAAAAACAGACTGAACTGAAATTAAAGACTTTATACATTTAATCCAAAACCAACTTAAATATGACCTCATCACTAATCCTTCACTTAAACTTTACATCTGATCAAATCAGGACATGAAAAAGTGAAAAACAGAGGCATATTGTCACACGCACCAACAAACAAAAACATTCATCCAAAGGCTTTTGTTCAGACCTTCCAAAACAACAAAACATCCCATAACGCAATCAGACTGACTCAGCCACTCATGACTGCTAATCGTCTAATAATGGCTGCCATGCTGTAATCATATCACTCCACAGAAGCATGAGAGGATTTAGGGGCTTTCCCAGATTAATACAGGAAAAACAAGGAATTATTACCCTGACTTTTATTCACTGATATCTTCAGTAGAGGATTACGGCCTTTGGACCATCTGACTGCAGGAAGACTAGCACAGCAGGGGTAGATTTGTGGGGTGAATGAAAGAAAAAAAAAACATCCCAAATATGGGTCACCACATCACAACATATAGAATTCAAGAAAAATTCATTTGGCAAGTCATCATCAAAAAGGCAAATTGAGACGAGCTATGCCTTGTGATAAGGAGGCAATATAATGTAGTAATAAAAAAAATTCCATATCAAAGAGGGCAGTAAATGCAACTCAGAAAAAGTTTAATAAAAAAAAAATGAACATGATAAAAAAGTTTTGAAAAGTTATCTTCACATGGTCTTCACAAGCGGATGAAGACAACGTCTTCATCCGCTTGATTTTCTCCACCGCATGTCACGTACTGTGAACGCAACAGCGAGCGTGTTGCTGAGACGAAACCCCAAAGCAGTGTCATATTCTGGGCTTGGAGGTGTAAGGAGGATGCCAAGAGTTGAAACAGGATGACTCGTGACTGTGTGAGTGCAAGGTGGAAAAAAGACACCTTTCGAGGGCTTTTTTTCTGTTATGTCTGTGTGTGTGGTGTGTGTGTGTGTGTGGCTGGTGAACATTCATGTGCATGCATATGTGATACATTCAAAGTGTGTGTGGGAAGAAGGAATCCTTCCAGCCGTTTTCTTTCTTGAACCTCTTCCTGTGTTCCAACCCTTCAACTCCTCCCAGCCCACATGCAGTTCTCAGAGCCACACCAGAGGACACAGAGGAGAGAGAGCAGCTTGAGTTCTCTCTCTCTCTCTCTCTTTCTGTCCTCCTCCTTTCCACCAGTCGCCTGTAAATCCCTCCAGTTCCTGCCGACACCTTTTCCCATGTCTCTCCATCCAGTTGGTGTTGCTGTTTCTCATATGACTTGGCAGAAGTGAACCGTGCGTGTAAGTGAGCGCCAGTGCGGGAGTGTCTGTTAAGAGTTTTGGCAGTTTTCTCAACACGGCCTCAGCTAAAGATCCACTGGGAAATGTGGTTTTAACGCCCCCTCTCTTCTCTCCTCCTGTTTCCGTCCTCTCTCTCTCTCCCTCTCACTCTCTTTCTTCACAATTGCGTGAGTCCCCTTCTCAGTGCTTTGCTCCCTCTTTTGTTTTTTGGGTTTTTTTTTTCTTGATTTTCTCATTATTCCCTTAATTGTGTTTCAATTTTATTTGAAAGCAACTGGTGGAAATCTTCTCTCTCAAACGGCACCAGTCTCTTATTATTTTGTGTGCATATTCAGTGGCTGTTCTTTATTTAAATCCCAACATCATAATTTGCATCAAAAATCATTGTGAGTTGTGCATGCATATCAGACGCCAGCGATTCAGGATGTAGCTCTCCAAGTGCTGCCTGTCCACACACAATGAATGCTGATGGAGAGACATGATAGGTTATCCTTTAGGGAAGCCTGGTCAAATGAAATAACTGCTTGGTATTCTATTCCTCTGCAAAGCCTGGCACACAAGAGAAGGATGTTGGCAAATATGCAAATGAAGACATCCTGTATATATCAAATGGCCCTATAAAGTTCAGTGAGAGCCACATGGATTTTTGGAAGAAAACCTGGGGGGCACAAAATCTAGGACATATGTTTTTGATGTGTACAAAATGACAGCAATGTATTTCAAAAGGTGGATAAAGCTAAAAAAACAAGTTCCTATTGCAGGTTTTATTTCTGGAAAAACTGAAAGTTATATTTGAACTCATATAAATTATGAAAAAAAAGAAGAAGTGCTGGCTCGTTCTCGAGCTACGGAGAGCGAGCGGATGAAATATTTGTTCAGAGACATAGCATGTCTTGTGTTTTCCTTTACAAACTCAGTAAAAACTGGACATACTTGAAAATGTAGCTTTCCTGCGAATCGCGGTGCTATTAATTATCGTGTAACCCTGACTCGACTCTCCGCTTAAGTGAAATGACTGTCTCCCCAGAGCGGCAAGGCCTTGGGGCACCAAAAGCACTGAAGGAAAAAGAAAAGGTAAATTCTTTGGTTGTACCCCGAATAAGTTTTCTAAGGTTTATTTGCATGTCTGATGAGTAGGGAATGGAAATCATTTCAAATTGTGTGCATTATAGCACAGAGTGACTGGACTATATTTTCCACAGTATCGCCACATTTATCATATTTATCTCTGAAACGTAATTATTAATGTCATTCTGAATGTTTTCTATAGAATAAAAGTCTGGAGATTAGACTGTCTGGTGTATAACACAATTCTTGTTGGCCTGGAACTGAGATGGTGCTGATTTCTTTGGAGTGATTGTCAGGTTCTAACATTTCAACAATATAAACACTAGAAACCTGTAAATGACAATAGCCAATCACTATTGTTTATGTTATTATTATTATAATTATTATGATTGTTGTTATTTGAATATGGTTTGCGTTCTCGTTTTCTGCCCTGTTGTACGGTTTACAGCTGTCATGCTGCGTGTCAAGATTCCTATCTAAAGAGTTGCAACCAGAAGTTCTCTAATTTGAGATTCCACTTTTAGCCTCTGTTCTGCTCTGTAATTGTTAGGGCTATCAGCTGAAATCCATGGTTAGACCAGAAATGGTATGTATTCAGTATAAGATGTCACAAAATAAATGGAAGGTCAAAAATAAATAAATAAATAAATAAAGGGTGACAAAATGCACATTTAACACTTCTCCTGGGTTTGGAGTGTTGTCATTTGATGTGAGCATTGCCCACAGAAATAGCCCAAATAAAGGTTACGATTACTCAAAGAAAACCTTTAATGGCTGTAAATCACAGCGTGCCAAATTCTGCAAAATTCCAAACCACAACACCCCAGCACCACTGAAATGACAAAACTTCAGAACATTTTCAGCGCGTCATCTTCCTGGTACATAGATTATAATGGTGTATGTAGTTTATACACATTTAAAGAAATAAAAATTGTTCAAGTGTACGTCAAGCTATTCAGCTTAAACTTATTACTGGCAAGCTTGCAGATATTTCAGACCTTCAACTTTGGAGACGAGCTCCGAGTCAATGAGTTTGGAAGCCCTTCATCTCATCATTCTAATTTTTAGCTACCTTTAAGGGTTTTATTCAAATTTGATTCAAGTCAGTTGATATAACTTCCAACCAGCAGAAGCTTGCAAGTAAAATTAAAACATTAATCTTGCATCACACATTTTTACTAACAAGACTGTTGTCTACTGTCTCGATATGCCAAACGTGTGTAATCCATGTTTTGTCTTGTTTTTCAGGCCATTAATTCACAATACCATTTCCATATCTATGGATCTGCACTTTGAAAACAATATTTGTTCATGCAGACTCCTGTAATAATAAATGATAGACACTTTAAAAATGAAGTCAGGTCAGCGCTGTTGTAGCTGCTGGTGGGTTTAAATGGAAATGGACCCCAAATAGATTCCTGCTTAGAGCCTCATCCACGATTGGGTCGGCCACGCTTGGCGGCTGTTTTTTTTTTTTCTTTTCTCTTTTTTTTGGAGTGGCGGGGAGCGGATATTACCTGCTGGAGAAATCCTAAAAGGTGATATCACTTTCACTAAAGGAAAGCACCTGAATGTTTCTTCCTTCTATGTTTTCATGCGACCAGCCAGTCTTCCTCACTGACTTCACCGATCCTGTTCCACTCCGTTTTTTTTTTTTTTTTGTTTTTCAGAAGTTTATGACAGTTCGCCTGCTCTCCCCCAGCTGAGCTGTTTCTGACTACTGTTACCTCGCCCTCCCTCTCAGGGTCTGCCTCCATCACCTGTCTCGAGGGGATAAACGCCACCCCCATCCGCCCCTATCTACCCCTGCAACCAACCCAGCCTCTCCGTGCCTCACCCTCTTTTTGTGACGTCATTGAAGAGAAGTGCAGCCTTTGTGTGTGGTTTGTGTCTGTGTGAGTCATTACACAGCCAGTGTGCTTGTGTGTGTTTAAGTATGTGACATACAGAGAGAGAGAGAAAGAAACAGAGAAAGAGTGAGAGAGAGAGGGGGGGAATGGACCGACAGGAAAAGAAAGGGAGAAGTATTAGGTTTCCCATTTTGATTCAGAAGCTCAATTCGTTGTTTGGAATCTAGAAAATAGGGAGAAAGGAGCAAGAAAGAGGAGAAGATAGGTGGGAATCTAAGCTCCTGACAGCTGGTTTTTGTTCCTCCTTTCTTCACTCCTCTTTCATTCCCTCTTTACAACACCATCGCTGTGTATTGGTAAGAAGCCATAGAGTAAAATATCAGCATTTTAGACCCTTTGATGTCTTTCAAAATGATTGCAGGATGTGATCAGACACACCACCTGACTCTTTTTTTTTTTTTTTTTTCACAGGCGCCAGCTTCTCAAATCTGAAATCTCAAACTTTACTCTCTTCCTGTGACGTCTGGCCCACCGCATCCGGATCTGACTTCACAAGATGCTGACATACTTGCAGTTAAACCGTTTTCCTGTCGAATTTTCAGTTCACACTTGCACGCACACGCATGATCTTTGTACCTGCACGATAAATAATTACAGACCATGGTAGGCTACTGTCCAATTTGCGGAAAGCCTGTCTACTTTGGTGAGTCTGACCTCTTTAAAATTTTACACTCTGTCTCCCTACGCCTTGGCCAGCATAGATGTCTGTTTTTTTCAGTTTTTCATTTTTTTTTTTTTTTTTCCGGGTTGCAATGTGGTTTTGTCCCTTCTTAATACTTGAGCCTAATATTGTGGAAAGAATGTGTTAAAAGTAGGAGTATGTGGACATTTTAAGCTCATGCCTCCATTTCCAGGTTATAATCATGTGCCTGTAGAAGTGAAATTGATATCATAAACAAAGACAAATGTAAATGGGCCACGACCGTTGTCATGTGTTTGTTTTTCTTGTGTTTATTTAGGGCGACAATTAATGCTTTCTTATTTTGTGTTCTGATGGAAAGCCTAAATATTTATTGTTTTATTTCGATCAGGTTTTTCTACTTCTCTTTGAACCGCTCACACACACACACCTAGATTCAAACCCCGGTATCCATAATAACAACAGGATGTGGGTCTGCCCAAACGAGCTTGCACGCTGCTCTCAGGGTTTCCTCCTCACCTTCAGTCTCTTTTAGTTTGCCGCACGCAGAGCCCTCGCTACATGTAGCCACGCAGCAACGGCTGCAAGTCTGCTTTGTTCTTTCTCGAAACAGTTTTTGCTTGCCCATCCATTTGCCTGGGAAAGTTCAGATTTTCTAATGTGACCCAGCCTTCTCATCTCTTTTCCCCTCAATGGCGCAAAGCCTGGCCTATTTGTGTTGGGGGACGGGGAGCAATCACTTCATCTGGATCAATTCCCTTTTTAAAAGATGTACAACTAGTCATTTGATTCATTCAATGAATTTTTTATTTGTAATTTTCTAAAATATCACCTGGATTTGCGGAAGTTCGTATTATGACTGACGGATTGCACTTTTTGTGTGCAGTGTGGTTTCCCTATTGATTTATCTGGTTTTGCTTTTTTGTCACACTTCAATGTTTTAAATAATCACAAAGCGAAATTCCCGACAAAGATGACCCGAAGGAAAACAAAATGCCAGAAAAAGCTGCCCAACCCAGCCTGTCCATAGCATGCTTGGGCCAGTTGTGGTCTGATAATTGGCCTTTTACATCACTTTAGAGGAATTCTGACCCAATCTGCTTTCTTGGACTTTAGCGATACTGGACGCGTTTCGAGAATGAAAATCACTCCAGTCATGCAACAGCATCTAATTTAAGTCTAGGTCCTGACTCCTTAATTATTATTTTTTTCTCAGTGTTTCATATGAGAACTTGCTGGTGTGTTTCATAGGAGGTTCTTTTCGTGAAACGTTTTAGAACAGGACACACTCCTTCCAGAAAGTTCCACTTTTGTCTCGTCAGTCCACAGAATGTTTTCTTGAAAGTCTTGGGCATCATTAAAATGTTGCCTGAGGAATGGGGGATGGGCTTTTGTCTTCTTTAGTCAGCTGTAGTTTTGGCCCATGGATGGCATCTCTTGGTTTTAGCTCTATATGAAGCAGTGACTGTAGCTGAGTCACTGTAAATGTTGTTCTGCGTTCTTTGGAGAAACTTTGGCAGTCTGGCAACTCCTGCAAGAGTTCGCCTCCGATTCATATTTACTTAATTCTCATCTGTTCTTGAATTTCCTTAAAAATCCTAATGATTTTTTTAAAAAAATATATTTTTTAGTGTTCTACATGTTGTCAGACAACTTCTGTTTCAGTGATTTCTTTATTGTACAGTACAGGGAGACATTAAATGCTGTGGATGTGGCTTGGGAAACCAAACCAGAAAATTGTCCTTGATGGCACTTATTTCATGACCAAAAAAAAAATGCAACTGTGTTTTCGCATAAGGTTACATATGACTGAAAAGCAAGAACAGATTAAATTTGTAGAGGATGGAAATAGTTTCTAAGACCTTTCCCAACCCAAGGATATAAACTGTATGTAAAAAAAAATAAATAAATAAAAAATTATAATGTAAGTTCACTAAACACACTGACTGTCTAAGATATCCCACTTAAAACACACTTTCACCAAAATATTTAGTTTTAATACTTAGTAGTATTGTTAATTATTTTTTGCGACTCTGAACGACCAACTTTGTCTTATTTACAATCAGTTTTTCAAAATATGTTATGCCCTGTAAACATTTGAAAACAACACTCCAAATCTCTGCTTCGTAGAAGTTGCATGCAGCAATCTTGGATATAGAAATCTTCCCAACATGTTGGAAGACAATGAGTCAGGTTTTTGGTTTCAAAGGTAGATGTCTGACAAACATGCATATCAAGAATTACAAATTGCTTTGTCATTAAAGCTGCATTAAATCTGTTCTGTATTTAGATAGACAGATAGATAGATAGATAGATAGATAGATAGATAGATAGATAGATAGATAGATAGATAGATAGATAGATAGACAGACAGACAGACAGACAGACAGACAGACAGACAGACAGACAGACAGACAGACAGACAGACAGATAGACAGATAGATAGATAGATATAGATAGATAGATAGATAGATAGATAGATAGATAGATAGATAGATAGATAGATAGATAGATAGATAGATAGATAGATAGATAGATAGATAGATAGATAGATAGATAGAATTTATTGTCATTGAACAGGATTCAACGAAATTTCTATTGCTACTCCCATGCAAAAAGTCAAATATATACAATATTAAATAAACAAACACACAATAATAATAATAATATATACAACTAAAATGAACTAAAGGCACTCAACCACACCAAAGAAGAAGCAGCAGGTCTAATTATGGTAAAGTGCAGTGCAGATGATGTGAAGCAAGTAAAGACATATTTCATGTGTACAGAAAAAAATATGTTCCACTTTAATAGAAAAAACGCATAAACTGCTCCTCATTTAACTGCTTTTTGTCTTTGGTGCAGGGGAGAAGAAGAGGTCCTTAGGGAGGGACTACCATCCTCTATGCCTGAAGTGCCAGAAGTGCAACAGACAGCTGACGGCTGGCCAGCATGCTGAGGTACATAAGGAAGATAAATGAGAGAATTTAAGAATGAAAAATGAAGAACACAATCTGACTAAGAGAAAACGATGACGCAGTAATCATGTACCGATGATTGCATTGCAGTACGATGAGAAGCCGTACTGCACACACTGCTACTTGAAGATGTTTGGCCCGAGATGTACACTTTCAGGTGACACTAAGAACACACATGCACACAGTCGCACACACACGTGATTTCTGACTCTTTCTCCCATGTTTGAATCGTTCCTCACAGGCAGCAGGTGAAGGACGTTTCCGTAGGACAGGGCCGTGGTCTTCATCTTTGGTCTTCATCGCCCAAACCAGACGGAAGCTCTACTAGTAAATACTGACGTCTAAGACCAGGCAGCTGAAAAGCCACAAAATGTAGAGGCTTTAATGATAAATAATGATGAGCGTAAATCTTACTGTTGTTCTCTTTAAGAATTGAATATCTACGAATAAGGGGTGGTTGCTTGAGTTTTATCATACTGATTGTAAATTTAAACTGACTTTTTTGCCTTACATTTTCAGAACTTTGTGACTGTATTTGTTTTTTGTTTTTTTTTTTTTGCTGTATTTGCGATTATATTTTTGGTTTTGAAATCACAAATCAATAACGCCATGCAAAGTATTCACACATCCACAAACCTTAATGTATTTTATTTAGATTTAATGTGAGGGACCAACGCAAAGTAATGTCACATAATGGTAAAGATTGTTAATTACACATTGTTTTTGAACTCTCTAAAATAAAAAAAATGTGGAAATAAAGCCCTATATGCAACACATTGCCTTCACAACTCCCTGTCTCCTTAACAATTAACAATACAGAGCCCTCTTGTGTGTAATTTGATTCAGGTGTTCTGGGAAGGCTTTGGAGGAAAACATCAGACAGGTCAGAGAATTTTAAAGTGGGGTAAAAAAAAAATGCACAAGCTTTACAAAAAGAGAAGTGTCCAACCCATTAAATGCAAAGTGAAAAAAATAAAACTAAACTAAGACGATACATGTTGGGAAAGGTTTAATTGATTACTAAACATTGATTGGAGAAGCAACCAAGAGGCCCCATGCTAAGAAAACAACAAGAAGTTCAGTTTTCTGTTTACCAAGTGATGCTCAGTTTGAAGGAGAACAAATCTGAACTTTTGGGACTACAAGAAAAAACAAAAGTGTACAAGAAAGAACTGAAACCATGCCACCGCTACAATGAAACGCATGATTACTCATGTAAGTGTGCTTTTCTTCAGCAGAGAAACGATGAAAAGCTAGATGCGTAGACGTGGGCTCATAAGTGAGTCAGGCGGAGGTTCACATTCCAGCAGGACGAGGCCTCCTAACATACATCCTTACCCCTTTCTAAAGTCAACCGAGAATCTGTGACAAGACTGATATTCACTCTCCCTCCAATCCAAAACACACAATTCTAAACAATGATACTTGTAGTTGTAGCAATACAAAATGAAATATATATATATATTTAAAAAAAATCTTCAAGGGGTATTAATACTTTTGCAAGCCAACGTACATGCTGGCACCTATTTGGACATGCAGTGCACCTAGATTCTCTCAGACACACTCCAATCACAGATAAAACCCATGCAGATGAAAAATGAGTGGAGCTGTAGGGCTCTTTCTCTCTCCCTCATCAGGCAGCCAAGGGGGGAAAGAGGGAGAGGATAGAAGCATGGGATGGATACGGGTGGTTTCTGTTGGCAGGGTAAACCACATCTTTTGCCAGCAGAATCTGCTGGAATGAGCGCTACAGGGGAGGGAAGGACAGGTCTCTCACGCTCTCACGCACGCACGCATCGGGGCAGTCGTGTTCTCACTGCTGCGGGGGCTTGTCACCCATATTTCCAGTACTCGCCCATGAAGGAGAAAGGGATATTGAACTGAAGAACGCATAAACGATTGAATGTGAATAAAGCAATAAGATTAGACCTTCAGAAACAATAAAACAAAAGCTACCAGTCATGTTTTATTACTGTCCATCTCCCTCTTCTATCCCTCACTTCCCCCGCCTTGTCTCCTTCACCTCCAAACCCTCTACCTTGATCATTTGGCTGCTGTGTTACCAGCTGGCTGGCTGCTTATTTGCATGAGTTTCAGCTAGCCTGCCTCATTAAAAAAAGACAAGCACTTGGTGAAAAGGCTGAGTTTCAGTCCTGACCGATACATTAGTTTGGTTTAAAGAAGCCAGGGCGTCTTCTAGTCTTTTAAAATGCTCTGGAGCAGTAGTTCTCCAGACTTTTGTCTCTACTTTCAAAAGTTTATGTGGTCTATGAAACCTATTTGGTTTAAAATGGCCTATAAGGGATGAACAAGTACTGTAAGTATGCACAAAAGAGATATCAGTACCAACAAATACATATTTAGTATTAATTTTCACAGAAGGTCAACTCGTTATAAGAGTTTGTCCGACACCAACACAAGTGGACACCCATTTTAGTTTGTGAAATGTCAAAGTATGACAGTTTTAAACACACAAACAAAAAAAAATTTGAACAATATGGCTAATCATAAAAATCAGATCGGATAAGCCAATATTTTTGCGTCACAATACGATACATGGACGTATTTAGGAAATTAGACAAATGGAACTTTGAGAGGAGCATCAGACCCGAAGGGGTGAGAAAATACAAATGACACAAAGTTCAAGTGGTGTAAATACTTTTGGAAAGTGCTGCACATATTCAAGTTTTGCTGGTGTTTATGCTTTAATGACGCATGTATTACTGCTCGTTGGCAGTAATACATGTGTAATACGTTTTACACAATAAGGTGTGTAAAACTAGTCAGAGAATGGATTTAAATGAAAAACTCTGTTATAATATGGAGCTAGTGAGAAAGACCTAGAGGCAGAATCGGTCACAGTGTCTACATGTTCTTGAAGCTGATGCTAGCCAAACATTGAAAAACATGATTGCCTAGATAATGAAAACAAAACAAACAAACTGAAACCGTAGGGTTCTATGTCTGGTTTCACTTGTGAATCAACATCGACATCTACTGGTCAATAATAGTAACTCGCTTTCAGTGAGCTTGCTTTGCCAATGACACAAGTATGGGAAGCCATGTGTGCACATATTGCGTATCCTGACAATCACCGCCGTTTTGATCAAATGTTGTTTTTTTTTGTTTTGTTTTGTTTTGTTTTAAACATCAATTAACAAGTAGGCCTACGTGATAATCCTGGATGACGGGGCCAATGTTATCGTCAGTTTGCTTAGTAGCGGAGTTTCTACTAGAAAAGATTAATTCAAAAAAATTAATTCCTAGCCTACTTGTCTTTCTCAATGTTGCACAGTATTGAATTAGAGCGAACAAACGTAACATGTGTAGGAAACTAGTTGAATAATTTTACAAACAACTTGCTATGATCTCGAAGAAACTTCAGAATTGATTTAAGTTATTTTTTACACTTGTGATGTTGATAAAGTGAAAAGATAATAAACAGATTCATCGTGGTTATTAGAAACTTCGAGTTCTGATGTTTTATATAGCACCTGAAGGCATCTCCAACCTACGACCATCTTGCACATGCGCAAAGAACAAGGAAGGAAAGGAAAAGGCTTGACGACGGATTATGTTGGCACTCTGGGGGAGCGAAAGCAGCTGCTATCAGGTGATAACGTTTAGGATTACGTCCTCACCCAAACATGGAATTCGTTTTAAAATGAACGACTAATAATTCGAAGAAAAGAAACTGCAACCAATCCTTCATTAACTGTAAAATTACACAAAGAAGGAGCGAAAAATGATGACAGAGTGCGATCTAACAGAGACAGAAAGCGGCTTGCCTGCGCTGGACACCGGGGCGGCAGCGGCAGTGCCCGAACTGGACTCGAACTTTCACTCCACGGGACCCTTGAAGGTGTCATTTGACAACAGTAGAAGAGGACTGGGATTCGTGGCCAATCCCGGAGTCGCGGTCCGTATCTCGGACTCTCGTGAGAGCGTGTTGACCGAGCTCGAGACGGACGGCTCCGGCGAAGAGGCGCTGTTGTTACCCTGCTTAGCAGGAAGCTCGACGTCTCCGAAGGGCGCCCGCGACAAGAGGAGCAGGCGGAACAGACACAGCTCGTCGTCGGATAAAGACACTTTGGCTTCCCCTGGTAATTATTTAGACTTAAACGTAGCTCCCGCATGTTATGGAGAGCAAGAAATGTCGTCCTTACTCCGTGGCATATGGTTGTAAGTGCTACTTTTATTTTTTTTTAAGAGATAACAGTGAATGCAACGTGGGCAAATCGATGTAATGTTATGCAGTCACTCAGGAATATTGATCCAGTATCATCCGACCGAGCCCTACGGGATTTTAAAGGCCCGATATTTTATGCATTTCCATTGTTGTTACGTCTAGTCAAGACACAGTTTTAATAAAGTTTCTAAACTTTA
Source organism: Poeciliopsis prolifica (assembly GCF_027474105.1). Lineage (NCBI taxonomy): Eukaryota > Metazoa > Chordata > Actinopteri > Cyprinodontiformes > Poeciliidae > Poeciliopsis > Poeciliopsis prolifica. The sequence goes on along the minus strand of NW_026562391.1, from coordinate 7,088,606 downwards.
TTAAAACTGTCCTTTTGACTTCACTGGTTATTTGGCTCATTGCAAATCCTTTGGGAGTTGATTATAATCGCACGTCTAGCACTTTGCACCTTTGAACTGATCTTTTGTTATTAACCTGTAAATGATGTCACCCTAAAGATTATGTATCTGCTATTCTACAAAATTAAAACACTACAAGGCGCAGCATGGCTAAAAAAGGTTTCATGTTGTTTTCATGGTTTAAAAAAAACATTTTGTTGAGTTGTCAAAAAATAATGTTGGAGTAACCATAGATTTATCTGGCTGATTGGTGCATAGAGTCAACAAACTGTGCCCCTCTCCCAGGTGTTGCTGAAGGAAACATGTGTCTCTACATATAAAGCAGTTTCTATGTCAAAAACATAAACAGTCACCATGTAGATAGTGAAGGAACATGTTTAGGAAACACCATGCTTGTGAAGTGGAATGGTGCAACATGATATTCTGCAAAATAAACAGAATATACTAAATTTATCCGGCGTTCTGGGCCCCACTACTCTCTGCTAGCTTTTGCCGCTCTATCTGTATCTATATATATATATATAGATATCTATATCTATATATAGATATAGATATAGATATCTCTCTCTCTCTCTCTCTCTCTCTCTCTCTCTCTATATATATATATATATATATATATATATATATATATATATATATATTTTATATATATATATATATATATATATATATATATATATATATATATATATATATTCATCAGGTGGGGACAATTTAGACAGGTGGGGACAATTTAGACGAGTCCCTCAAACTATCCAAATATAATTTTGCTATGCAGAGTATGACTGAAGTACTTGAAGAATAATCTTCTACCAAACAATTTATCCAGGCAAATACAATGTTTCAAAGATGACTGCAACCTGAAGTGCGGCTCTACTCGGGGGTCTATTCTGTATTTTTGCTTCGGTCTAAAGGTGGAAAGCAAAATTACAAAGTTAGGACTTTATTTTATAAACAACTGGTTACCCATTTTGTACATTTTTGTCCTGCTGATACTGTTCTTTAGGTCGCTCCAATTTCTATTTTTGAGAAAAATATCTTTATTCCTACTTAATTGAATTAGCTTAGCAGTGCAATGTTTCAAATAGATTGTCTTTTTTTGGCCAATTCGTATGTCCAACTTTCTTGACCTGTTGAATCCAACTTTGTTTCAAGGGCTGTTGCTCATAAAACAGTCAAAATGTGATGCAGTGTTTTGAGAGAGGTAACATTTTTGAGGACTCCTGGGAATGAAAGGATTTGTTTATCCATCTTAGCATATGTCCTTAACATTCATCAGATTTAGTTTTTTCTCAAAAAATTGCATTGCAAGTGTGTTCCTTCAGCTCTGTCATTTCTTCAAAGTTATGTTTTTGGCACTAGGGGTCTGTAGAGGCAGTGTTTAGACAGGAAACAGGCAGAGGAAGAAGCAAAAGTCTCAGGGTCGGGAATCAAACCCTTGACAACTACGTTGAGGACTAACATAGTCTGGCTCTACACCACACACCACCCCTGTCAGCATTCATAGATCAAACCAGTCCAAAATGATTTGAACAGAGTCTAACACAGGAGGAAACAAAGAATGAAACATGATGCAGTCTGCATGGAAGCGGCACATTCAATTTTTTAACTCGCATGATACTGCCCACCTTGTTTCTTTGTGTCTTTTTTTTTTTTTTTTCTTCCAGTGCTTGTTATCTCCAATTGTTGGAATCTATTGTTGGACCATTTTTAATCAGGGTCAGATATCTAGGCCACAGGTAGAGAGAGAGAGAGAGAGATTGAGCCACAAATGGCAGGTCTCTGCGTCCCAATTTCTGTGTCCTTTTAACACAAATGCGGTGTAAAATTACAACATCGCTCTATAAAATTAATACCTGTACCATTTACTTGCTCGCTCTCATTGGTAATTTCTGCATGCGGTTGAGCTCCAGTCACAGCAAAATACTAAAAGCAGAAAACAGTGTTTCAATTGTACTTTTAATTAAATTTTTATTTTTCATTCTGATGTCCTGTACTACTCAATTTCACTAACAATCTTATTTTTAAATGTTTTTTTTTTTTTCTTTGTTTTGATTTGATGCGTCACTCTTCACTCCGGGTCTCCTGCACTGCAAACAAAGGAGTTTTCCATTCCCTAAAAACTGAGCTGGACGTCTGAGAGGCTGCGATCAAATATGCATCAGGCCACTTTGCAGGTCGCCTCACAAAGAGTCTGTGGTGCAGTGCTGGTGCTCTGTGCTGAAAACGTAAGGATAGGAGAGAGAGGAAGTACTTCAGCTGTTTCACGCTCACTCAGGCTTTCTGTCAACTGAAGTCAGTAGAAAGAGATTAAACAAGAGAAGAGCTTTGCTTCTTTCTGCTGTCAGACTCCGGGATGATATAATTTTAGACTTTCAACGCAAATGCAGACCAGGAAGCTTTCATTCTTATAAGATGGCAGCTAAATATATGGACTGAACACCTTACAGGAGTCGCCACGTGGCTGTGCACCAGCTACAAACACTTTCTACTTTGACCTGTGGGTGAATCGGTCTTTCTTTGATTTCCTGCATGGTATGCAGATCACTGTTACTGGTGAAATAGTATAACACAAATATTAACAGATCTTTTCTCCGAGTTATCCTTTTTTAATTGCCACCTGCTTTGTTTCTTCAAGTAAACTAGCGTCAAAGTTACGTTTTCTTTTCTTTATATTTCTCTAGCAAATGACTGGTTAAGTGTTTGTCTAGACCCTGCATCTGCTCCTCTCTGTCCGGCATCTGTCCCTTTCTTTTCTCCCTGCATCATGTAGTAACATGCTGTGACTGACGCAGAGCACACACAGCCTCCCTGTCAGCTGACTGCTCTGCTTCTTGCAAGCTGAAGAGGTAGGAATGTGTCATGTCATGTGAAAGGGGCCTTTAACGGAGGAATAATTAGCAGGGCATATTAACCAGAGAGACTTCGCAAACAGATCTGCAAAGCAGCTGAAATATTTTGCCAAGTGATGAAATGATTCATCCAGTTTTGTTGCTTCGATGGAGAAATGTCTGCAATTCAATTCCATTAAAATTGATGTACATTTGATCATTTTCTGTGACTTGGGCCGCCGAACATGCTTTAAGTTTAGAGTAATTGTGACTTTCAAATACCGATATCGCATTCAAGACAAAACTAGTCATAACCAAGTGTCTCTGTCAAGTCTGAGCTAAATGGAAACTTAAATGATTTATTTTACTTATTGGGAAGATAGCAGAGGAAATATTCTCTAGCATTAGCTTGGAGATCTAACAAATTGACAACTTCATCAGGGATTTAACTGCAGTTAACTATAGTGGCAACTAAACTGGTGAGGAAAACTGCATTAAAATATATTAACAACAGAAACATAGTTTCTACCAGTTACTGTCTTAAAACTCCCTTCTACTTTAGATTGAGCAATGCAGTTGTTGTGCAAGTCTCACTTTTCCCCACATAATCAGCCCCTGTTCACTCTTGGGTTTAAAACTTCACCACAGTGATGTAGGTGCCCAGGTGTCTGGAACAGCTAGTCATACTGCATTGGTTGCAATGAGTTTCCCCACAAAAATGTGTTCTTTGGTCATAATAAGTCAATTTAAGGTATTTAAACACATGACTGGGTTGGGAAGTAGCTAAAATACTTAACAATTACAATTAATAATAAAAGTTAAACATACTGGTGGAATGCTTTTAAGAGAGATGTTATACATTTATTAGATAAGACAATCCGTGGATATCACAATACATTTTGTACAGAGGATGAATTAAAAATTAAGTCAATGGTACAAGAATCTTGTGTTATCTGATAAACTTTATGCTCACAAACAACACCTGCTGTTGCCTAGTGAGTCTTGTCGGCTTCCTATCCTGCTCGACCTTTTTGTCGTTGCCAAAGTATGAATCTTGTCGGGTCATTTTTGTTTTTCCTCATCAAACAACTTTTTGTTTTTTTCCAACCAGGAACAAACAGTGGGGACTTCAACCATTTTCCAGACGATCCAGAGTTTGCAGATTTCATCCTGAGGGCAGAACAGGCCATTGAAGGTGGTGTTTTTCCTGAAAGGATTTCCCAGGGGTCCAGCGGGAGCTATTTTGTCAAAGACCCAAAAGGGGTAAGGTTACAGTCATTTTTCTCAAAACACAAAAAGTACAGGAACATTTACTGCACAAAATTCTAGGATATTGATCTATGATCTATGAGCTGTTAATTATTTTTAATTGACTCAACTTTCACTTTTGTCATTGTCACTTCACACTTTTTTTCCCCCTTTTTTCTTTTGAAAAATAATGAAGCAAAAAAGATTTTGTCTTTGATGTTGTAATTGTCTTTATTCGACAGGCAACAAATGACTCTCAGCTGATCTTTTTGAGCATAAACTTGGTCAATGTTGACTTTTTATCTCTTCAGAAAATCATTGGCGTTTTTAAACCAAAGTCAGAAGAACCGTACGGTCACCTGAACCCAAAATGGACCAAATACTTTCACAAGGTAAACTGTGTACCATATGGTTGTTATTGATTTTGAAAAGAAAACAGATGGACTTGTGGATTTAATTTCAAACTTTTATATGAACTAGTATTGCTTTAATTTATTGAGTTTAGTTTTGTTCTTTTGATAGATCATGATGTATCAATGGCTACAGTCACGTAGGAGTCATTTTTAAGCCCCTACAAATGTCTTTCTGTGTCCTGTCTTTGTCATTAGCTCTGCTGTCCGTGCTGTTTTGGCCGAGGCTGCTTGTTGCCCAATCAGGGTTATCTGTCAGAAGCCGCAGCCTCCCTGGTTGATACGAAGCTCGGCCTTGGAGTGGTGCCCAAAACAAAGGTAACCTCTTTCAGTACACTCATTAGCTAGGCATCATGTGCCTGAAAATATGGGCACACGACCATCTACCATCTCAGAATGGTCGCGTGTCATTGAAAAGTTAAAGATTTCAGTAATTCAATAAATATAAAGCCTTAACACGCAGAGATATATTTCAGTAATTTACCTATGATCTTATTGTGATCAATACGGCTTGGTGAAAACTCTCATTTTCACCTAAATTAGCTTTCCTTATGTTAACATGCTTGTTTAGCGCCAGTTCTCTGTTTTCACCGCCTCAGGCACTGATGTTGCTGCTAAAAAGTGTTGCCGTGCCAGCGTCAACTCTGTGCTGGGCATAAATGTGATTCTCAGAAAGTTGTATTATTACATAACAAAAAAAACAAACAGAAAAACTTTAGCATTCCCATTCCTCCTGACAATATCCTGCAATATCCTGTGTAGTTTCGGTCAGATGAGCGTGCAGACTGGAAGGAAGATATTTATGAAATTAAAAAAACACCAGAAGGATGCTCTAAATAGAAATCTGCAAAGGGGTATAAATGATTTGAGATTAACTTGATATAACAAATAAATTTAACTTTCAGTTGATTAAATAAACAAATGTTTACATTAAATACAAAGTAACCAAGAAGTTTTAAGTTTTTTTACTTTTTTGTTCAAAGCCTTGTGTTTTAACTTTTCATTCTGTTTTTCAAAGTAAATGGGATTTGTGTTTTATTTTTGTGTTAAGAAATGCTTTCTTCTGCTGGTCCAGGCTAAATATAGTTCTTGCCTTCAGGTGGTGTATTTGGCGAGTGAGACATTCCACTACAGCGCAATAGACAGAGCGAAGTCCAGAGGGAAAAAGTACGCCTTAGAGAAAGTCCCGAAGGTGGGACGACGCTTTCACAGAGTGGGCCTTCCTCCAAAGGTAACAAACAACCACACCTGTCAAAACACTTTTCTTTCCTGACGTTAACATGCTTGTTTAGCGCCAGTTCTCTGTGTTTTCACCACCTCAGGCATTGACGTTGCTGCTAAAAAGTGATGCCGTCTCAGCGTTGATTCTTTGCTGGGCATAACTGTGATTCTGTTAACAAGATTGTTAACAGAATCCTGTAATATTGTTGATGTTAATAGATCCTGTCTTCAGTGTTGCTAAGTTTACAGTCACAGGGCTGCTGGTACTCAGATCAGGAATTGGCTTGTTAGGACTAAAATAGCCTTCATTTGATCAATAAATGATATTGTTTGATAAGTTAAGCTTCCATCTATCACAAATGCTCAAAACCAAGAGAGGATCAAACATTAACTGGATGATATGTTTTTATAGTAGTGTACGAACTGCTACTTTTACCCTTTAATTCCTTTAAATTTTATATATTTATACTTTATGCTTGAAAGTCAAACTCAAATTCCTTGTTAGGACATACAGCTTTGGCCGATGAAGATGACTGGTTCTGACATAATGACGTGTCAGAATTAGATCAATGATTCCGAGGTTGAGCCAGTTTTGAACCAGTTTTGCAGAAAACCCCTAAATATTCTTAAAATATGTTTTGTTTTTTTTAAAAACAATATGTTTTATTAAAAATAACATATATAAAATATGTTCTATTTATATAATCTTTATATAATCTGTGAAAAAATCCAGCTCCCTTGACTCCTGCTAGAAGCAGCCAATCATAGTCAGGGGGAGGGTCTTAGCAATGCCAATCATGATTGTGTACTCGTCGTGGAGAAACAACCTGATGTTACAGGAAAACTATCAGTGTTTGGTGTTCACGGCAGGCTCTGCATTGAGGGAGGAGCTGTAGCACTTAGCCTGTTGTTACTATCAACAGGCTAAGTTCACGGTTTTCTCTAAAGAAAAACACCCAACATCTTTCAGGTCTTTGTTGCTGCTTTTCCGCAGTTTATAACATCATCGGTGAACTTCCTGTTTTTATAAGCGGAACTGCTGCCGCACACTCAAGCATTTAGTTTATTTGTTTCGCGTGAAGACGTCATGTTCTGCCTGTTTGTTTGCAGGTGGGCTCGTTTCAACTGTTTGTGGAGGGTTACCGCGAAGCCGACTACTGGCTGAGGCGCTTTGAGGCCGAACCTTTGCCGGAGAACATCAGGAAGCAGCTGCAGTCCCAGTTTGAGAGACTGGTGGTGTTGGATTATGTTATCAGAAATACAGGTGAGGGCATTTGCCTTCATGCAGTGGAGAGCATTTTGTTGTATTTCCTATTTTTACTTCTCTTAATTTAATTGTTTTGCAATATGTCTCCTGACCCTGGAGGATAACTGCTGCTTCAATTGTCAGAGTTTTTTAAACTTGGAGCTTTAAATTGTTGTCTCATGTGCTTTAAGCACTTGCGTCATCCAGGCACGGCTAATGTTCTGTTTTCTCCCTCTTCAGATCGAGGCAACGACAACTGGCTGATCAAGTATGAGAAGCCAGGAGAGGGAGACGAAAGTGATAAGGTATGCTGCGTTAGTAGTAATGCTTCATCCTGGACGCAGTTACGCTACAGTCAAAGTAAAAGCGATTATCGGTCATCATCAGCCACATGTTGACTAATAAGTGTAATTAATTAACTTAGTTTAAATCAATCGTGTTCTCGATGTTCTCGATGGTCGTTTCAGGACGCTGAGTGGTCGGATAACAGCACAGATTCCTGCATCAAGATAGCAGCCATCGACAATGGCCTGGCCTTCCCCTTTAAACACCCAGACGAGTGGAGAGCATGTATGTCTGTGACTTGTGCTTACTAAGTCTATCTCTAAATTAACAGTTTGAAAGTCTGACAATTATTATAATTATAATGGAAAAAAAAAAATTAATAGAACCTATCTTGCAGGGATTACTCATCGTGTTTCATGTTAAAGAAATTTAAAGACAAGTTAGCCAGTCTGTCAGAGAAGCTGCTTGACATTTTGTCAAATGTCTTACTTACCCTAATCTGTCTGCTTGTAATCAGAAACACACAGCAGATTATTAGCTTAGCTTCAGCTCAAGACAAAGGAGGAAATTATCCATCCTCCTTCCTCTAAAGCTGATATTTAACTTGTTCAAATTCCCTCTTTCTTTAGTGTTTTGTTTTTACTGCAGTGCTTCACAAAGCAAAGTTTAATCAATGATTGTTAAATCAAGTAGAGGATTACACTTTTTGTCTTGATGAATGGTTGCATTAACATTCTTCTGAATTTCATGCCTTCCTATACATCTTACAATTTTACTTGTTTTATGTTTGTGTGTGTGTGTGTTTTGGAGACAAACATCTCTATTCTCTACCTGTAAAATGCACAATACAAAACACTGCTGTGCGATGCCTCACTGTGAAGTGTGCAAGATATACTGATACGTAGGACAGCTGTGAAGAAGAATGGCTCTGGGTTTGGTTGCTGTCTAATGTTGGCTGCCATCCAAAGTTTTATGCTAATGAGGTATTCAGGAAACAAATTTCTGTCTGTTCTGAACCTTGTAGTTTTAGGGATATTGCTGAAGATTCTCCATTTATATTACGTAATGTGCTCATTTTGAGTCGTGGTCACCTGTGATGCACTCAACAAGAATCCTTAGGTTTTTCTACTTTGACTTGAGTTTTGTTTGAAAAATATCTATTGTGCTCTTTTTTTCCAAGCTTCACTTAAATCACTTTTTTACACTAGTGTTCAAACGATACTTTCTATTCCCTGAAGTTCTAAATCAATAGTGATGCTCGTAAAGTTTATAATCTTCACTGCTAGTTAGTCACTTGGTTTATCAAACAATAAAATAGTTTTGATGGTAATTTCTTGTCTAAAACACAAATTATTTGTAAGGAATGAAGTTAAAGTTGATTGTGCTTGTGTCCATCTTTTAGACCCCTTCCACTGGGCGTGGCTCCCTCAGGCCAAGGTGCCTTTCTCCCAGGAGACCAGGGAGCTGGTGCTGTCCCGCATCTCCGACATGAACTTTGTCCAGGACCTCTGTGAGGACCTCTATGAGATGTTCAAGGTGCAAATCAACATGTTTCCAAACAGAGCTGTTGCAATTTTTTACATGGCAGTGCTTGTGCTCACTAACAATAGTGATTTTCTCTGGTTTCAGGCAGATAAAGGCTTTGATAAAACTATGTTTGAGAGACAGATGTCTGTCATGAGAGGACAGGTGAGTTGACAGACTGCTTGAAATAGGTTCTTTTACTTTAACACACACACATATATTGTTTTTATAACAACTTAAGGTGACACTGTTACTTTATCGTTCTGTCTGGAAAATAAACAATACTACTCCTTTAATGCATAAAAAGAAATACAGTGTTACGACTTTGCAAAGCTAAAGGTTCTCAGTCCTCCTGTCCTCCCTTCTTTATTGTTTTATATTATGTTTTTGACAGAGTAAAACATTTTGGTAGTCTTTATTTGTCTAAAAAACACCACTATAATCTTTTGAAGACAACTGATTAAAGTTTTTGTCAGGTTCAGTGTGACAAGCTAAAAAAAAAAAAGTGATCAAATTAATGCTAGTGAGCTGGAGAGAATCAAGACACAGCGAGGTTATAGTCATTTCTTTAGGGATCAATCAAATAATCAGTTTGATAAAGCGGCAGCAAAAGATAAAAGAATGTGGGGGAAAAAGTATTGAACCAAGATCACAGAAAAAAAAAGAATAATTACAAAGCTTTTTAATTAAAATCTGCATGGAATGCAAACGACACGTGGAATATTGCTGTGATGAATTTTAGTAGTACCCGGAAAAGCTAAAATTGCAGCTAACATTTATTTCCGTTTGTTGAAGAATAGCATGACGAAATAGAAAATAAGTACATATTTTGGCTTCAGTGTAAAACGGACAAATGAAATCTGTAATGGCTGCTTAATGTTGAATCAGGTTGATTCTACAGGCTGCAAATTAATAGGTTTGCATGAGTGCAGGCCAGACGACGTATGATACACATTACGGTTTTTCATTTTATGTACAGCTTGATTTTTGTTGTTGTTGCTAATTCTGCCTCCTTTTGAAACATTTCATTTTTAAAAAAATAATATGCACGCAAACAGGACGCGCTGTGTAGCGGCATATTTGATTAACCTTTTCTGTCGTAGGTCCCCAGTCGGCTGCTTCTGCCGTTCACACTGTAACTCTGTGTCCCTGCAGGTGTTGAATCTGACTCAGGCGCTTAAGGATGGAAAGAGTCCCATCCAGCTGGTGCAGATGCCCCGTGTTGTGGTGGAGCGCAGCCGCTCAGGCGGCCAAGGACGGGTGGTCACTCTGGGCAATGCCTTCACACAAACCTTCCACTGCAAACGGCCATTTTTTTCATCTTGGTAAAGCGAGAAACCCGAGGATGAAAGCTAAGGGCAGACTTGTTGGACAGCCTGTTGTTCTGTACCGACATCAGTTTTTGTAATAAGGGAGGATTAAATGAGGGCAGAGATTATGAGACTGGGAACAGTGCAAATCTGTCTTTGGAGTGACGGGAAAGTGAAGGCAAGCATGGATAACAGATCATGCATTGAACTGTATGAAGGGAAGCTAAGTTGAGGCCATTTAATTTAATTTTTTAAGAGAGTGCAGCAAAACGTGGAAGCTGCAGAGATTAACATACCTCGATTTCCTGTCAGTGAGACCCTTTATGCCATTTTGGCGCGGTTGAATAATCAGCTTTTCCACAGAGAGGGCTTTGTTCATTGTTTGGAAAGCAACCTTCTTTTTTTTGTTGTTGTTTTGCAAAAATCCACTCAACTGCATCTGCTGAAGTTTCACATTAGGTCTGTTGGTGGGGTAATTGCCAAAAAGCAGCACTTACACACCGCAACACACCACTTTAGAAGTTAAACAGTGTTGGGTTTATCTAAGGACTGGTCTGTAGGTCTCTCCATTATGGGATTTATTCTGCAGTTTGGAATTTGTCCTCACCTGGAATAAAACCCCCGAATTCTTGCTTTGCCTTAAAGGAATACTTGGTGTAATGTACATGTGGATCTGCACTCACATGGGTCACGCCACTCTGTGCCCATTGTTATTCATATTTCAAAACTGCAATGTCAACAGTGTCTTTAAGTCTACATACTGCCAAAAGTTCTTTTTCTTTCTTTTGAAGAATTACGAAGCCTCACGCTGAGAACCGTGACGAAACTTGAATCTATAGGACCGGCCTGGGGAGGGAGGGCGCTCGAATGTATTCTTTTCACAGTTTACACACGGATTCTATCTCCGAAACATTTCAGTACAAGAGAATGCTGTCACAAATGGGACTTCTCATAACAATGAATGTATTTGTTGTTTGGCATGTGATTTAATTGCTGGCAGCTTTCTCTTGAACCGCGTGCATTAGGGGACGACAAGTCCTCTTTGTAAAATGTTCTTTGAAAAACATTTAGGACAATATTTCTCTTTTTTGCTCGATGCCGTTGTGTTTTCTTATGTATGAATCTTGAAGTTTTTATTCGAACTTGATGATTGTATGAGAGTTGTATATTTAACAAACAAGAAGTAATAAAATTTGGGAAATTTGAATCGTTTAGGGTCAGGTGTCTGTCATACCTGAGGATCCTCAAACTGGAAAAAATGTAGCCTTTGGGTGTTTTACTGGACTCTAATATAAGCTGAGTGTTTGATGTTTAAAAATACATCTGTGTACGTGTGAAATTCATAAGGTTAAGTACACATTCGTTGATATCATGTAAGATTTAAAGTAGTTCTTAACTTGATCGACACGTTCCATTGGAAAGGAAACAGATGTGTGTCACTATAGATTATGGCAGGAAACATTTTCTTTCTTTGTCTTAAACTTTGTCAAGTCTAAAATTATCTATACCTTTAAACACAAGTTTAAATCTACACACATGACTGTGAAACGGAGACAAAATACCAAGAAATGATCACCTGCAAAATAACCATCATCTAAAGGTTCAATTCATGTCCCAAAGCTGTTGCATACTTAATTCAAACTGATCAGTCATTAATTTATATTCAGATCCAATTACTACACATCCAGTCCCACCTGAGGTGAATCTCCATAAATTAGAATAGCATCAAAATTAATTTATGACCTCAATTTGAAAAGCAGAACTCGTGGATTCGTAGCACTGTATTTCAAACATAAAAACATACATATTTAAAATAAAATTAACATTTCATATAAGGTCACTCAAACACTACTATTAGAACAGCAGCTGTGCTGTTGGATTTTATGCCTCTCATCTTTAAAACACTTCACACATGTCCTGGTTTTGAGACTGTCGCATTAGGTTTAAAGGTTTCAAATTGAATCAGCTTCCTGGGATTTCTAGGATATTTTTGCTGTGTCCACTAGATGGCGCTTGGTTCCTAATGCGCTCCCTGTTGGAGGAAAGCCGCACAGGACTGTTTTTTTTTCCCCCTGAAAAACTTAAGTCGCAGCAGTGAAAATATAGACTATGCGAACACGCATGACTGACCGTGAGTTTTTAGGAGCTTCATATAGACGTAGACATGACTCTTAGCAGTCAAACCACAACTTCTTGGGCTACTTAAGGGAAACTTGATGCTGATTTTTTTTAAATGTTTTTCCATCAAATAAATTATTCTGACTTTATGAGGACGAAAATGTTTCCGTTCGAACTTCACGCGCCTGTTAAGATGCGTTTCTTCCCAGCTCTCGTCGTGTTTTTCTTCGTCTTCTTCTTCACCCACGGCCCGTCTGGAGCTGCGCGCCCGGGAAAATGCGGCTCCCGGTGCGACGTGAGCTCCTGTCCGAGCCCCAGCTGTCCCGGCGGCTATGTCCCGGACAAGTGCGGCTGCTGCCTGGTGTGCTCGCCGCGGGAGGGCGACCCTTGCGGCCGCAAGAACGACCTGCCGTGCGGGGACGGCCTGGAGTGCCGGACGCTCGCGGCTTCCGACGCGGGCGGGGAGCGGCGGGGCTCGTCTCGAGGGGTCTGCCGGTGTAAGCAGGACCACGACGTGTGCGGCAGCGACGGGAAGACGTACGGAAACGTCTGCAAGCTGAAAGCCGCCAGCCGGAGAGCCGTGCAGAAAGGGAGAACCGCAGTGAGCCAAGCGCACAAAGGACCGTGTTCGACTCCCGACACAGGTAGGACCGCGGAGCTAAATATGCAAAAATAAAAACCCTTAGGTGATTTATTTATGTGTTTATTTTTTAAAAATGTGCGGTTTCATAACACTGCTGCAACATTGTTGTTGATTTATCATAAAAATATCGAAAAAATAACCCATTTTCAGACGGTTTCAACAAAATAATATTATAGCAGATGCAAAAAAATAAAAACATCTACTTCATCCTTAGAACAAACATTAATAGAAATAAACTTCAAAGTACCAGAGAAGAAGGAAAATAAGTTTTTTTTATTTATTTTTTATGATCACCTTGTGATGATTCCAGGAAAACATGGAAACCGGTGTACTTGTGCAGAAGGGACTTTACTGTCTCTGCCCGTTTTATTCCTATTCTGGTGAAACTCAGATGTTTCCAGAGGGTGAGAAGTCTGTAAAGCTGGAGGGTCAACTTAACACCTGACTTTTTCACTGAGGAGCCATTCTGTTGTCGTAGGTGCTGAATGAGGTTAAGTCATGTCTGACTCTAGTATCCTTATAACAACAAGCTGAGGACTCCTCTTCCTGAGCCTCATCTGGTTTCTAGAAGAATTTCACAGTTTCACTCTTCAGGCCACAAAGTGTGCAGTATTGCTGCGCTACATGAGGATGGAAGGCAGCTGGATATTTGGATTTTTATTTTTCTTTACATTAAAAGTCATGGTAGAATTTTAATTGACATTCAAAAAAATTCAAAATAAAAATAAAAATTGAGAAGGATTTTTGAAGAAGCATGAAGGCCAGTGAAGTCTTTAACTCGCTTGAGCAGAGATGGTCAAACGGTTACAACAGTAGGCATGTATGTACAGGCTTTTACAGGCTGTAAAAGTGCTAACTGGCTTAAATTGTTTTCATAAATATCTCCAGATTTGCCATAAAACCTCTCTAATGAGGTGCAACCCTCACCACTAGTCTTGTGTTTTTTTTTTTTATCTCTGGTTTTTGAGATGTCTGCTTATGTTTCTTCGCAGTTTAAGATAAGAAAATATATTCCAAACCACAAACGTTTCTCTTTGCAGAGGTTTGATATATTTAAATGAAACATACAATAAGGCTAACATGCAAATATGTTTTCTTCCCAACTTGTAGCCTGAATGGTGATGTGCAGCCTGGCGGTATTCATACTCCCTGAATTTCTCCATAATGTGTCGTACTACAACCAGAAACTCCAGTGCCTCCCGTTTTTGGATTTTATTCAGTTGTTCAATAATAACTTGTCAATATTGAAAAGAGGCTTCAAAGAGGCAGAGCAGGACCACAAGAGCAGAGAGAAATTCAAACCATTTCTTCCATCGGTCATAGTGAGGAAGGATCATATTCTCAAGTCCAACGCGTCTCTGCCCGGCTTTCTCACCGTACAGCTGGACAGAGATTTACAGAAGAACAGTGAAAGCAAATGAGGTGGCTGTGACATGTCAAAATATAAAAAGGGTTGCGAGTATTTTTACAAGGACAGGGATGATGTGACTTGTGTTTGCTGTACTTTCTTTGTATTAATACAGCTGGTTTGCTCATGTCGGCGCAGGTCGTTCTCTCACCCGTCCCAGCAGCCCTCGGTACAAGTTCAACTTCATCGCCGATGTCGTGGAGAAAATAGCTCCCGCTGTGGTCCACATCGAACTGTTTGTCAGGTGTGAAATGTGTGAGTGTGTGTGAAGTACAGAGCTGGATGTTAAATGTTCCCTCCAGATCCATCTGACTGGCTCCATTCTTCTGCTCTGGTTTAGTTTGGACTTACTTTAGTCCTTCAAGTGTAGCCTGCCTCACAAGCTGCGTTGACGTCCACTCGGAAGACAAATTGAGAAAAGCAGTTTAATTTTGTTCCTCCATTTCTCTCCAGGCATCCTCTGTTTGGTCGCCACGTGCGTCTGTCCAGCGGGTCCGGCTTCATTGTGACTCACTCAGGTGTGATTGTGACCAATGCTCATGTGGTAACCACCACCGGCACGGTGACCGGGAGGCCGCAGATGCGGGTCCAGCTCCACGACGGAGACGCATACGAGGCTGCGGTCAGGGATGTAGACAGGAAGGCAGACATAGCGACCATCAAGATCAATCCACAGGTCAGAGCGACTCCATGGATTCTTCATGGTCTTTTCTTTCTGGTTATTAAATGAGCCAACGTGAAACATCCTGACACACCCGTGTGACAATTTATAGAGTCTTCCTGCTAGACATTCAGAAAGCTAGCGGAAATACTTTGATAAACACCAGCTCTGCGGCTCACAGATGCAACGCTGATGTGCGTATTCTCGCACCCGCATCCCAAATTCTTGGGCTGCTTTGTTAGCTTGAAAGTGTTCCTCTTTCTTTACTCCTCTACAGTACGATTTATTCATTTTCCTTATTTTGTTTTTCAGCTTCACGTGCGTTTTTCTGACATCTATTTTTCACTCTGTTGTGTTTGCATTTATATGTGAACGTTCCTGTGGGAGCAGAAGAAGCTTCATGTGCTCTCTTTGGGCAGTTCGGCTGATCTGAGACCAGGGGAGTTTGTGGTTGCCATCGGCAGCCCCTTCGCCCTGCAGAACACGGTGACAACGGGCATCGTCAGCACGGCTCAGAGAGACGGCAAAGAGCTGGGCATCAAGGACTCGGACATGGACTACATCCAGACTGACGCCATCATCAATGTGAGAACATTTATAGGCTTATACACCTCTAATTGGAAGAAACATGTTGGTCAAATTTTCAGATTTCCTTAAACATAACTGCCAGGGACAGCAGCCATTTTGGGCTTAAATGTATGACAAAGAAAAAATGATTAAGGTCATGCTTTTTATGTTTGCATTTTTTTTTTTGTTCTATTTTGCGTCCACATGCAACAAGTATGGCAACTCTGGAGGACCTCTTGTAAATTTGGTAAGTTCTATTTTTGTGTTCTCTATTTTAGTAAAAATCTTATGAAAGTCTTTCTTTTTTTTTTTTTTGCCATAGCAAATACATATTTCTTCTAAATATATTTGAAATATGACCTGACTGCTATCAGGACCCTTTGCTATTGAGGAAATGATTGCTTGTCGAAGGCATGGACTGTGCTAAAGTTTGAAAGGTTTACACAATTGCTGATGTTTACCCATGAAGTATGTAATACTCCAGCCTACCAGAAACTGTCTGCAACATAAACAACCATCCTCCACTTCAAAGACAGAAGTGCTGGTCCAAATAAGATAGCTGTTAATGTTAGTTCAATACTTGGAGGCGTGGCCAACATGGACTGAACAGTTTGATCACTTCCTCCGCTGCCATTCCTAAAACAACTGGCAGACTACTATTCTAAAACACTGCAGAAAATCAATGTCATCATTCACAACTTCTCCTTATGTTTGCTGATTCGTCTGGACGAAATTCTTCTGAACAAATCCAAGTCAATAGGGGAAAGCCCAGATGAAGCACTGCAGAGAGTTAAGAATCGAGCAGAATTGGTGGGACGGCAATTGCCGGGCTAGGTTGGTTTTTAACGCAAAACTCCCTCCTCTCCTGAGTTTTGAACATTTCTTATGCCTGTTTAATTTATGGGTCAAAGTTAAGTGGATTAGCAAACTAAATCTAGTATTGGACAGTAAGTCCAACATCACTGGATCACATCACGGAATTTCAAGACAATGTATATCTCAAAGAGATGGGGGTTGATTCAGCAACATGTGCACAGTACTCTAGATGGATTGTCTTGCAGGACGGTGAGGTCATAGGCGTTAATACTCTGAAAGTGACTGCAGGAATCTCCTTCGCCATCCCCTCAGACAGGATCAGTCGCTTCCTCACAGAGTCGCAGACCAAATATAGCAAAGGTGAGAGTCTTAGGTTGATGGATTTCTTTATCAGACAAAAATTGTTCTTGTAAAGTATCCACTACTTGCTGATTAAAGTAGTTAATCTCACACGAGCTGTTGCTTATGTGACAGAGAAGACCCGACTGCAGAGAAGACGCACGGAGGAGCCTCAATCTGACACAGGTGAAAACTGCTAATGATGAAAACATGATATAAAATCTTTATTTTAAAATAATATTAATAAATGTAGCACTTTTCTGTTTGTTTCAGAAACAAAGAAATACTTTTTAGGCATCAGGATGATAACGATCACAAAAGTGTGAGTTAAGGACAAAAACACATGATAGGTTGTGTAAGAATAGACTTGTTTTGTTTCGTGCTGATGGGCTTTGTGTGTGCCTCAGTTTAATGGCAGAGCTGAAACTTCAAGATCCGGACTTCCCTGAAGTCAGCAGTGGTATCTTAGTGCAGCAGGTCATCCCTAAAAGTCCTGCTGAGAGGTATGAACACACACCCTCTAACGGATTCACAGTATACACAGTTCCTTAAAGCTCGTTATGTTACTTGCTATAGAATATTTAGACCTTTGAGATTAAACTATCAGGATATTTTGAAACAAAGAACTGTAAAACTATTAGGTTAAGGATTGCTATCTTTTACATAGCAAATCTAGGGAAATTCACCCTTTGAACTTTTTCACCTCAAAAAAAAGGTGAAACTTTAATAGACTTGGGATAATGCGTATCATCACCGTTATAGCATAATGGCCTGAGTTATTTTTCTCCAAAACAGATTTTGGCAAAAGAATCACCATCCCTTTATGTCCAAAAATGTTTTATGCAAGAGAAAAACAAAACAAAAAGACAATTTTGGCAAAAAAAAAAAAATCCTTTGGTCATTATTTTAGGACGGTGAGGATGTGTATAACATAATATATATCACTTGAAGTAAAGTGATACACAGTTGTACATGTTCTTTCACAAACAAAATTAGGAAAAGCGTAACAACGTGTGTGTTCAGCCACTTTTATTCTAATGCTCATAAATACTTTTGGAAATTAATTACTTGAATGATTGTTTTGTAATATTTATAATAATCCAGCTGGTCTGCGAAGTTTAACTTTAAGTGTTTATACTTTTGTAAGGTGACATAAGTGACACGCGTCTTGGTAGGAAGATTAATAACAAGGGTTATGTCCTTTGGTCTTGAACAGTGGAGGCATTCGGGCAGGTGACGTTATAGTGAAGCTGGACGGACACCCGGTGCACACCGCCGAAGACGTCCACCAAGCTCTGCAGAGCGATCTGCCGCTCTTGCTTGAGATTCGCAGAGGAAACAACGATTTACTGTTCAACGTCCGCCCTCAGCTGCTGGGGCATTGAAAAACGGGACGGGACTTTAATTTTTCAGTTAGAGCAGTTCGGTGAGAAGAGTGAAGATTTCAGGAAATACAGCAAGCAAGCAACTTTTCCAGATGCATTGATGTATATTGTGTTTGACTTTTACTTTCAAAATGTTTGTTTTGATTTATATGCAGTGTTGTGTAAAAGTATTCATACTCCTTGGACTTTCTCATATTTTGTCACGTTACAGCAACAAATTTTAATTCGTTGTTCAGTCTCACATCTTTTGCAACAATAATCTAAATTTTATACCAACATCACCTTTAAATAGATATTTGCTCACCAGGTTTCCTGTCCCTACTCGAGAATAGTCGTCCCAAAGCATAATCTTGCCACCATCTTGCTTCAGCATGGCAACGTCGCACTCAATATGACTTTACATTTTTTCTGCGCACAGTATTTTTTTTCTTAACCAAAAAGTTTCAGTCTCATCTGACTAGGCTTGCAACAAACTGCAATCAGGACTTTTATGGCTTTCTTAGAACCATGTTTTTTTTTTTTTCTTACTATAAAGGCTAAATTTATTTGATAAGGCTCTCGCCCCACGTTGCTTGATAACACCATTTTGAGCTTTATCCCTAAAATTATACAGAGCTGTATTCTGTTTACAAGTCAGTGATATATGGGGGCAACTGGTTGAACTGGATTGTACTTAGGGGTATTAGCATTAGCAGAAAAATGAAAAACTGAAGGCTATGTTTATTTTTTTTTTTTCACTTCGCAATTGAAAAACCAGCATTATGTTGATCTTTCACTAAAATAAATTGCACTGAAGTTACATAATATGTGAAAATTTAGGAGATGTGAATACATTTTGACAAATACAGTATGGTTCAATACTCATGGTGCTGCTGCTGAGTGAAATGTGCCTCACTTCATAGTGAGGATGCTTCAGATTAAAAGCTTTTTAATCTGTGTCAGAGCAGCGGTCTGTGTTTATCTGTCTGGTGTGCTGGACACCAGCTTTAAACTCGGTTCCACTGTTTATGTCTTCTTGGCCCTCCTCCTTCCTCCCTGGTTTGGAAAGGCACTCTGTTAATTTAAACAAGTCTTAGCCACCATATTACAGAAACAGTTCTCGTACACATAAAAGGAAAAAGTCCTGGCAAAGTCATTTTTATTCTCTCATGTGGAGGAAATGATCTGGCAGAACATCTTCAGTCCTTCAACCCACAGAAGCTGAAAATTGTACCAGGGTTGTTCGGCTGAGAATATTAAAGAAATCAAACTTATTCATCTGGATATATCCAGTTAAATCTGGTTTAAAATACAACCAAAGAAGACGTGTTCACAGACGGTAGCAGTTTCTCTCCGCATTAAGCTGAATGGGATTGTGATTTTACTTAAAGTGCACTGGCACCTGTGCACTTGGTTGAAGGAAAGATAATCTTTCTGGCCCGTTTGAACAAAACTGGGTCACATTAGCGGTGGCTGTAGCTGTGCCAGCAAAAGGAGACAGAAAAAGAAAAGGTCGTCTGTTACTACTCTGTAGATGCAGTCCTTGGACACCATATTTGTGGGTGAGTTTGTGTCGAGGGGGAAGAGAGCAATCCTACACCCTTGGGTGAGGGAGTGGACGCAGCTCTTTATCCATATAAAGACAAACCGGCCCATTCAAGCCGTTTCCCTGAGCTCACATTATATATATAAAACACACTCACTCAACTGCAGCGAAGTACCAGTGTCCATGATAAAAGGAAAAAGAAAATACAGGTATGTGTTCTGTTTATACTGTGGATGAAGCCAGGCTTTGCCAAAAGATAAACATTTAACGCAGTGCCATCTACAGGCCACGTGCAAAACAAATATGGTTTTTCAAGCTGCTTGTTTTAAACTTGGCCACTAGATGGCGCGCTGGGAATAAAGATGGGCTCCTGACGTGTCATTTTTTTTTCTTCCATTTGGACGCCTGCTACAAAATGCTCATAATAAAAGGAAACAAGTAATCAGATGTTGGACAATATTTATTTACCCCTCACAGATAAAGTCATCTTCTAATTTTGGCAAGTTTATTCCAACGAAAAGCGGTATTAAAGTTGCTAGTTCACTCTAACAAACCTCCGAGGCCTGATACTCGGATTAAATTACAGCCACCCCGGTGGATGCCATGTCATGAATATGTGACTTCTGGCTGCACTTTTAATGGTGGTTTTGCTTATTTTCATGAAGATTTTAAAAACCATTCATTCATTTCTTTCTACTTATTAATTCACATGACAACTCTTAGTCATGGACCCCATGAATCTGGGTTTATGGAGGAGTGGCGACACAAGAGCAAGCATTTATAATGTTTACTCGTTCAGTATTAGTTTAATTAACAGGGCCTCACAGAGTTGTGGAGCTGTAGGGTTGCAATCAAAAAAATCAAACAAAGTCCGGATGTTATAGAGCTCTTATTCGTTTTATCTTTTTTTTCCAAAAACATTTCCATCCAGTTACATCATGACAGGTTCACACACAAGAGGGAGAGACCCTCTGATCTAACACACCTGCCTTTTAAAGCATTGGCTCTTCCTTGACTAATTAAGGGGTGGAGTCAACACTTACAAGTGAAAACAACATTTGTACTACACTATATTCCTAGAAAGAAATTTACATTTCAACTAACAATCTTCAAACTAAAACAAAAACAATCTGGGCCCCAAATTAAATCCAAAAACATCTCCCCTCTCTCTCAAACAATAGATTCTGAGGTTGATTGAAAACACCAGGTCCTTGTCAGCACTGCTCATGGGCACGCTTCCATTGCAACACCTGACCAGGTGACCTCAAAGAGAAGAAAAATGATTAAAACAACACCAAACAAAGCAAGTTGCTTCCTCCAAACAAAATACACTTAATAAATAAATTGGAATATAGCAGCACGAACACATCACCTTTTAGGGAGGGGTTAATCCCTCACAGGAGCACAAATCAGAGAGGAAAGAATCATTTAGACGCGTATCACAACGGATGTCACTGTACAGTTTACCAATATTATCGCCACTGCAAGTTGTCTTAATACAATGAAGCCCTAAAAGTGACCACAAAAAGTGACCAATAATATTTTGTCAAATTAATTTTTGTTATTATGATTTTCAAAATTAAGCCGTGCACGCAATCCCATGGGTGTTTAGTCAGATTATACCTTAAAATGACCTTAACCTTTCTTTTTTTTTACCCCATTCTTCTCTAAATTGTAATACATGAAATAGAAAACACAAAAAATAACTCCAGAGGTTATGCTGGACAGCATTTAAGTCTTGAGTGCAACGTCCAAATTTCAAGATGTGGTCAGCTGACATCTGAAGGCAGCTCTTCCTGTGCATATTTCTTACTTACATGGTGCCAAATAGTTTTTTTTTAAGCTAAATTGTGTCAGTGAAACTAACATCACGGAGAATGTTTATGATTCCAATCATTTTATTATTTTTTCTCCTTGCCATAGTAATCGGAGCCGAGCAAAGTTCATGCAGCACCACCATCCGTCACGACCCTTGACCTAGCAAGATGACGCCAGCTGTGCAAGCCAACTAGTGATCCAGGAAACTGAATTGATCTTCAAGGATCAGACAACATTTACAATCCACCTAAGGGCATCTCCACCGACAATCCGAGATGGATTCGTCTGTTTGGTTGCACAGTTACTTAACAGGTGAAATGCCACAGCTGTTTAATGAAAAAGAAACAACTAACTTGAACTATAAATGAGGTGGAGGACACAGAGAGTGGCCCGCAGAGGGACGTCTTGCTGCAGTGTCTTATTTCTCTGAAAGACCGAGAAGTTCCAGACTGAATCTCAATAAAAACAAATTCGTGCTTTCAGTGGAATTCATGGAATTTCAGACCTCGTTAAATCTCAAAGAAGAAAAAAGAAAAAAAAAAAAAACTATGCAGCCCGAGGAAAGCATATATTATTGCAAGATTCCCTGAAGTAGCTGTCACTGACAGTCTTGTGTTGCAAGTCCAGCTCTGCCCCTCAATGTGAGATAGAATCAAATATGAAAACAAAGACAGAAGGCAGAGATTTCAGCAAAAACAGTGATCACGAGGAGAAATGACTGTGCCAAGCTTTGTCCAGAAGTCAAGGCTGTGAGAAGTGTGATGATGATATTTTGCAGCAGGATAATGCAGGCTGAGGTGGACAGCAATTTAAAAACTTTTGGCCGGTTTGCGTTTCCTCTCCTCCTGCTATTGCACACAGTAGCTCTGATCAGCAAAGCAGTGAGTCATTTGGGGGGAACTATTATTCCAGACAGATGGAAGTAGTTAAGGCCTGTGCTATTGTAACGCCTTCACTAAATCAAATTCTTTTTTTTTAGTCCAAGCTGTCTGAGGCGCTGCAGCAGCAACATATGTCCGATGAGTTCGATGAGTCGAACTGGCAGCGACTTACTGCCAGTTCGCTTCCTGATTAACTCTTGAAATATTTTCTCAGGCAGCAAACTTCCTTTACTCTCTTTAATTTTGTTCAGTTCAACTCATTTTTGTTTAGAAGGCACAGATATTACTTTTATGAGCTCGTATGACTACACAAAGTGGCATTCTGTCCTTTCACCATCAACAGAACTGGGAAAAACGAGGTAATAAACTGTCAGCCCTCTTAAGCAGTTTGGTTTTTGTCTTGGATTTAAAGGCAGGGAGGGAATTAAGGTTTGTTACCCAGCCAGAGATCAGGAGTCAGGACACGTAAAGTGCTGCCTCCTATCTGACAAATGTTGGAATGAAAAGCAGAGCTGCAGTGTTATTGTGGCACTACGCAGAATAATGAGCTGTTTTCAGATGGAGCTGCCGAGAACTCTGTCCTAATCAGAACAATGGATTCTTAGACTAACACCTGGCTGGTTTACCTGTCGGCATCCCGGCTTCTGGTTGAACTGGAACTGTTTTTAGAGCAGCGCTAGCCCAGCGTTGTTCGGGCCACAACCTGGTTCTGATTGGAGGCCTTTCAGCTGCCATTGCTATCCACAGCCCAGCAGACACCTCCATGTTTGAATCTTTCTGGAATATGCTTTTTATCACACCTAATAACATTGTTTATAATTACACGATTTCTTAAATTGATTGAATGTACAGTGTCTACATTTTCAGAGCGGGTAGATCACTTGTTGCAGAGAGAGTTAAACCCATACAATCACATAATCACAACCTACATGTTTGATGGAGAACATTTAAAAAGAGAAAATCCTGCTAGATTTGGCTAGAATTGCAGTGGCTGTGGCCACATTGAGATGCTCATTTTCATGTTTGTGGTTCAAGGAGGATGGAGACAAAGGAGATGCTAAGGAGGTTGATTAAAAATAAATTTAAAAAATAGACAGAGAGTCAGACAACAACACAAAGCTGAGGTCATTTGGAGTGTCTCACATTCCATCAGTAATGAACCCCGCCAAGAATCCTGCTCGCCAAATCTTGACATGATCCAACAAAACTCTTACTTTAGGAGAACTACTTTTGGGTTTGAATTGGGAGTTTTCTACATGCTGACAGACGGTAAACAATCTAATAAATGTCAGAATACAGCCACAGTCTGTCCAGCAGAGACTAAAACCAGAAAACATTTGTTTCTTCCGGAAGGCAGCCAGCTCACTCCCTCAGTTTTTGTCTTTTTCTGTCCCGGCCTGCCACAATTCCCCTCATGTCCTCCCTTTTCTTACACAACCGTTGCGTCTGTGGATCTTGAATAATGCAGCTACATTTTTCACATCTTGTGACCTCTGCGTGGGTGGAGTTTGTGCTCACACTGGCGATACGACAGCCAGTGCATGTGCTGTTGAATTACGTGTGGGTGTGTTGTTATGGGTGTTTCTCAGCCTTAGTGCTTGAAGGAACAGGCTAATTGGCTTTGGCCTTGCAGCCATAAAGTTGACTGAATCTTTTAATGAGGATAACAGCCGCTGTGACCAAACTAGAGGTCCAGATCTTTTGCGGACTGAGGGCATATACACACCTTGTGTGTGATACATTAGGTCTTGAACAAATGTGTCTGAAACCAGTTGGTAGCAAATGCTGCATAAAAATACACACAACAGTATCTTTCTACCTTTGTTGACATCAAATCAGACCAAACCGGTCAATTTTGATAAAACATGAATCATTTCCGTTTGCTAGCTGCTTCAACAAAGAGGGGCAAACGTCTTGTAAGATATCGAGTCATTTTTCTGCTGATGTAGAGGTTTACATTGTATTTCTTAGAATTGCCTTTAAACTGAATAACTTAGGTAAATAATTTTCCACAAGCTTCTTACAGTTTATCTGTGAAATTATCTGAAATTCCTACTGGAAACTACATTTACACAAAATGCCCTTTCCTCGTGATGCCATTAACTTTGTGAAGTGCACCGGTGAATCATCTGAAGTGCTGGATGAATACATTCTAACTCTGATTTTATTAATTAGTAAAAGTTCCTCATTTTATGCATCATAAGAGCAACACTCGATCACCCTGACAGATTTTGCCGCTGTGAGTCTCTGAAGTCGATGGCGATGACACAGTGGGGCATTTAGCTTTATTAGGAGCTGGCAGGACATAAACCAGCCTAATTAATTGTTTTTAAGTAATAGAGCAGGGTAGTGTCAGTTTAGCATTTTTCTGCAAATGATCAAAGAGCTAGAGAGAGTGCTATCTGGTGTCTTTGACAGAACTAATGGGAACATCTGGAAGACACATTTGAAATTAAAAAAGAAGCTCAGCCAAAAAACAAACACTGGAACTGTAATCTTCAATAATTGAGAAGAAGGGAACCACATGTTCTCTATCGGTCTGGGTGTCAAAGCAAAACAAGAGCAAGTAAACAACGTTAACACTGAGGTCTTCTTTGGGCGTCTAGGACAGCAGCAGCCCCAAAAAGGGTGTGATTTGAATGCTGGATTCCTCAGCTATGGCATAAAGAATAAAACAATAAATAAAAAACAAAAAATACGGCGGCCCAGAGGCGTCACATTGACAGGATTTATTTCGCAAAGCTCTGACGTCTTAACTGACATGTATCCTGTCTTATGCTGAAATGGAGGAGCGTTTTAATCTCAGAGAAACTTCTTTTATTACAAAAGAAGTTCCTCTTCTGTTTTAATAAGAGAAGAGTTAAGAAAGTTAACAAATGACTTTTTTAACTTTCTCAAAGAGCAGCAACACGTGATCACTCAGCTGGGTTCACCACGAAAAAGGGGGAGTCATCCCTCTCTCTCTCGATTACTTTTATTTAGTTATTTATTTAGTTAGTTATTTATTTATTTTTTGTCAGGGTGCTTTATTTTAAATGTTAGACTTGGATCACCACATAGTACAGTCCAAAAGAAATGAAACATTTTTGCATTTCAAACAATGTACCGAGGAGTATATTTTCCATATTTCCTCAATTTAAATAATAATTGGTTTCAACAAACAGGAAGCCAAATGGCTAAGAAGGGACTCAGAGTTGACTAAAGCATAGAAACCCAGGGCGGGACAGCTTCAGTGCATGGATGAAAGTGTCAACACATGAACAAGTAAGCTTTTGTTTCAGTCTAGAGGAATTTTTTCCGTGGCTTCAAGGACAAAGAACTCCAACACCGTAAAAACGAAACAAAACAAAACAAAAAAACAACAACACTTGATGTTTTATTCCACTTTGAAAAATATTTACACATCTCCTCTGGTGACCATCAGTGGAGTATGTTTATGCAAAGGCATGACATCAACACCACATCTCCTCCTCTCAGCTATTTGAGAAAAAAAAAACTGCTTCTGATGATGCAGACAGAACAGGGTCAGCCTTCCTCCTCGTGTCACAAGTAGTCGCAGTCGGGATGAAGTCGGAATCTATCACCAGGGAACTTTCATCAGATGAGAAAACTGCTTATTTATCCACTGAAACTGCGGTACACTTCAAAGAGAAAGTAAAAAAATATATATAGAGAACCCAGAACAGCAACACGTGATCACTCGGCGGGGTTCATGAAAAAGGGGGAGTCGTCCCTCTCTCTGTCATTTCACTCCCTTTTCTGTCTCTGAAACAACAAGTTGGGTTTCCTTCATAAACGTGCTCAGTTGTCAGCAGACGTACTGGGCAGAGCAGCATGACAAAAAGAGGGGGGAGGAAAGAGGTATTAAATTAAAGAGAAACACGCTGAACGCAATCCTCTGGAAACTGGTGAAGATTAAATGACTGGAGACAGAAAGAACTGAAAACATGAGGGGAGCTGGGAAGATTAAATGCAGCGCAGCAGGCTATCACTGCACTCCCCCTCCTTCCTTTCATACATATATACATATATACACACTCATATTGTATGTCTGTCTATCTTTGCAAGAAGTTTGCATTGACTCCCATTCATTTCTAATCAATTTCTATTGTCTAATGCCAATCCTTGCTCTAAACTGGACCTAAAGTCAATCCACAGCGTCATCCTAACCTCAAAACAGCATTTCTTCTGATGGGGCCCAGATTTGGACCCCTAGAGCAGCAGAGGGTGTTGATGTTGCAGGCTTGTTTCTTTTCCAGTTGCTCTGGGGACTCCGCTGGAGTTCAAGACATGAACCTTTTAAAATACCAGAAATTTTCAGCAAAAAAAAAAACATTTATGTCAATAATTCCAGAGGAATCTGGTAATTCAGCTGTGAAGGAAGTACTTACAATGATACTTCACTCGAGAAAATATGAAAATATTTTCAAGCTATGTACAAAAAAAAGTCCTTACATGTGAAGATCTGAAAAAAAACTACAAACAGATGAACTGTTCAAATCACTTATTTAAAACAATCCTGTGCCATGAAAACAAAACAAAACAAAAAAACAGTAGTAAAGGAGTTCCTCGGTGCTCATTTTCATACTGCTGTGAGTCAAAGTGTGTGAATGTGTCAGGTTCTGTGTTTTTTCTGTTTTTATTCCGAGTTTCTGTGTCCTGAGTCTCCTCGTTGTCCTGTCTTCCCCTTGATTGCTCCCAGGTGTGTCTCGTTCCCTTGATTACCCTCAGTGTATTTAGTCCCTCCTGTGTCCTTTGTTCCTCGTCGGGTCCTTGTCGTTGTCGTATTGTTGTCAATTGTCAGTCGCTGTTTGCCGCACATAGTTGCTTGTTTTTGTTTCCGCCTGTTAGACCAGTGCTACCGGTGTTGAGCCCTGGCTTCCGCTCAGCCGTGCTGCCTGGCCGCGGACTCCGTTTGTTTACTGTGTTTCTGTGGACTTTATTTTATATTAAATTACCACCATTCACTTACCTGGGTCTCCAGCGTGCTGCCTCACCACCTCAAACACCACCAGTTCATGACAGAATGTAGCTTTGTGTTCATGCTGAATAAGCCATTTTCACCAATAGGGCAGAACATTATGACCACTGACAGGCTAATAGAAAAAGTGTTATGTAGCAGGGTATTGTTTGTCATAGGGATGTTTGTAACATCCATCCATACGCATGTATACATGCATACATACACTTCCGCCTTCCGCGCATGCCCCGTGATATCCACGTCCATCTGCTTAACTTTAGCTTCTGCGTGAATATTGTTGAAATTCACGAGCCAACCACCGGCCACACGTGTCTCGCGCACGGTACTTCTGGAGATGAAGGAGGCGCCGGGCGGCCGGCTTGCCAGTGCGCATGAGCGGGAATAAGCGCAGAAAGCTCTGCTTGGAATCTCATCTGCAGTAGTTTTTCACTCCGGGTTAAACAGAAATTGTTACTGTTGGGATTAAGGAGACTTTTGTCAGCAGTTCTGTGACTAAAAGCACAGCTGGCGCACATTGCATTTTTAATGTTTGGACATTTCAGCACTGGACAGCGGTCCGCGCGCGTGAGCAGGACGTTCGGCATGTGGCAGGAGCTGAGCGCGTGGAGGACCATCCACAGCCCCCCCTCACACACCCACTGAGACAGCTAACACGGAGCTGCAGGGCTCCGTCGTGGTTTCGGCAGTCGTCGCGCTCCTGACGAACTTTTCGGTGCTGCTATGCTTCACGCAGAGTTACGATCCCACGTTCCGGGGATCTTCACCCTCAATCTCTCCATCTCCAACGTCGTCCTCGCTCTCGTCAACATGCCGGCCACTTTTCTCGGCGTGGCCAGCAGCGCGAAGCCCCTCGGGGACCCGCTGTGTCGCGCCGTGAGTTTCACCGAGACCTTCGTCAACGCCATGCTGAGCATGGCCGCGCTCAGCGTGGACACGTGGGTGGCGGTGGTGTTTCCTCTCAGGTACTCCAGCAAGATGCGCCACCGGGACGCGCTTGTGATCGCGTCCTGCTCCTGGCTCCACTCCCTCGCTTTTTCCCTGATCCAGCTGTCGATGGGCTGGGGGGCGTACAGCCGCACGTACGCCTCGTGCACGCTGCACCTGGACGCTGAGACGGCGTCGCGTCGGAGCGCCTATGTCGCCTTCACGGCGCTGTTCCACTGCAGCAGCTTCGCGCTCTGCCTCTTCGTCCTCTGCTTCGCCTACCTGAAGGTTCTGAGAGAGGCCCGGTCGCAAGAGGATAGATGTCGTCACAGTGCAAGCTCTGCTCCTGCTGGTGGATATTCACCCCAGGTGGAGAATGGTGGAGAGGGAGGGGGGTGGTGCACCCCCCCCCCTCACCCCCCCCCCCCCCCCCCCACCACACACACACAAAATATGCACTTGCTTTTATCTAAGTAACTTTTGTGCCTACTGATGTCAGTCATGTAATAATTCTGTCTGTCTGTCTGTCAGTGTAAAGGAGAGGTGTCTGGCCCAACAAAGGATGAGAAGGCGGCGAGCTGCCAAGAAAATCTGCACCTTCATCGGTTCCTTCATGATCTGCTTTTCGCCGTATGTCATAACGAGGTAATAGCCCACTGTGGAGCTGATGTGTGTCTTCAGCAAGTGTTTCTGTTCTGTTACTGTGGTACAACAGAAGCGTCACGCCGGGACCCAGGACAGCCTCCGAGCTCAACATCCCAATACCAATACTGCTTTATAGATCTTGAAAATAAAATTGTTTGTGTCAGGTCAGATTGGATTTTGTGGCCGGTGCTGTTGAGAATGGGCTTTGCCTTGTAAATATTATATGTGCTTAAAATTTTAATGACTTAATTAGTTACTTCTGCAGAGTCACCAAGGGCTATGAATGACAAGAAATAGATTATGGAAATCACAGGACTTAAAAGCCCCATATACAAACAGGTGCATTAAATCTACTTATACAGAGGATAAAAATAAGAATATGTAAAGTTGAACAAGTGACATTTACTCCTAAGCATATGCTGGACTAGCTGCTTTGTTTCACTGGCAGCAACCTATAAAGGTGTGACCATAGCATCCTCAGTCCTCAGCTCAAGTAACTTTTGATCTGCAACGCCTTCCTGCAAAGGCTTTATGATATTGTAAAAGAACACAAGTTCACTAATGGAAAATCTGCTTTGTTTGGTGAAATGATTTAGAATCCCCAAAGAGTGGGGGAGATAACAAATATTTTTCCACCCCAAGGGATAGTAAAGGTTTTACTCTGTTCTGCTATAATTTATAGGTGAAACATGCATTTTAAACATCTATCACTAACTTCTGGTCGTTTTCTTTCTGAAATTAACCAAAAATCTTCGTTAACAAATCAAAACAGTTTTCTCTAAGCCCTGGCTAGCATCTTGAAAAAATTACGATCTTTAATATTTTATGAAAACTCCCTGAATCCTCCACTTTACCGGCAGGAAAATAAGGACTGAGAGGGTTTCTGCCAGCTTGTTTTGACTACAAGTAATATAGTATATAGCATAGCCAGCATCAGTCTCTTACTCCTCCTTCTCTCTTCCTGCAGGCTTGTAGAATTGTTGCCCTCGGTGGATGTGCCCCGTCATTGAGGCATTGCTACCAAATGCCTGGTCTACGCCAAGGCATCCAGCGATTCATTCGTTCACTGTCTTCTGCGACACCAGTACAGGAAGGTCCTGGTGAGCGTCATCTGCCGCATGGTGAGGAAGGACCACCACTTCCTGTCGGCGCACAGCACCAGCAGTATGTGGGACACCACGGATGTAAACTTTTCTGAGAGGATAACTTGAAATCACCTGGTTTGAGTTAGTTGGTTCTTCTGTGCCTTAGGGCAGATGTTATGTTTGGAGAGGAGCCGGAAGAGGTCAAGGCCTAGTCCAGGGAGGTCACTTGAACAAAGACGAAGTAAACCTTGGAGTGTGCCAGACCCCACCGCTGTCTGCGTGGCTGCAACGTCAATGGGCGGAAAAACTAAAGCGTCCTGCTTATCGCAATCTTGAAGTGTCTCTTGAGTGATGTGACAGTGAATTTTGTAAGAGACTGTTGGAAAAATGTCACAGCTGATATTATTTCTTCTTTTAATTGTTATAGTTGTGCACAAAATGAAAGTAAATGTGTGAAGCTATTAAATCCCAGCAAGAAGGCGATTTAAGCGCCCCACCCCCACAGCCAGAGTCACGCTGAGTCAGGCATGAGCTCATCAAACAGGCATTATGTGACTCATTATGCTCCAGTTGTCACCGCTTGTGAAAGTGAACCCAATGCAGAGTTTTAATAAAAAAGCCAGAAAATGTGATATCAAATTTTGAGGTCAACAGCAGTAGCTGTTTGTTTTTTTTTTTTTAAATCTCAAGCCATTCTTGAATCCGTTTTGTTTTGTAATAAGCCAGGTCACGTTGTTGAACGAGCCCACGGCCAAAAGAGAATTCTGTTTCTGCAAAAAGAAGCGCATGTTTTTGTTTTTTTTTACATTTATTTATTTATTTATTTATGTTTTAATGCTCGGTAAGTCAGAATAATATCCACATAACTGGGGAGACTTGAGTCTTGTACTCACGATAATGGCCAAATGTCACCCAGTCTGGGGTGGCCCAACTCTGCAGGCGATCATCCACTGGATGTTGAAGAAGATGTGATTCATTGGACCGGGCTATCTCCTTCCACTGCCCATGCTGCCGGTTTTAGTTGAGGTCAGGGGATCAGCTTTTCCATCCTGACCGGTCTGCAACTTCGTAGCTCAATGATCGAACAAACACCCTTCTGTCTGTTTATCTCTTCAACACTTTGAGCGACAACATTGGCGATGCGCAGGACTACAGGCGGCAGTTTTAACTACCCATGATGCTCTCGCAGCTTCACCACTTTTGATACTGACCACCGTTCACCTGGAACATCCAAAACGAGATGCGGTTTTGAAGGTGCTCTGACAAAGTCACCGAGTCGTCACAGTTTGATGCTTATGCAAATCTTTACACTTGAGCCTAATCTGCACTTTATAGGAAGAGGTATGGTGAAGCCCAAAATGACTCATTACACTGTCAGATTTAATTGAGTCAAATTTTAGGTTTACCAGCATTGATCTAAAGATCAAAAGGTGACAATGACCCTTCGGAGTGGCCCAAACAGAATCTGGACTTGTGTCTGATAGAAAATATGTGGAGAGCCCTAAAGCTGAGTAGACTTTCTAACTGTAGGCATGTTTATTTTTTTAAAGAAAAAAAAAAGAAAATCCAGAGCGCTAAAGTTCTCCTCTAAGCGTTACATTGAGCTTATTGGAAGCCTCTAGGTAAGCAACAGCTACACATAATGGTGCATTGTTTTGAGGACATCAAAGACTGGAAAGAAAGCGTAGAGGAAAGATGGAGGAAGGCGGGGATAGGGTAAAGGCTCGTTGGATGCCTCACAAGCTTTTATCCACGCGTGTACGAAATAAGCATTCATCTTAACTTTCGTGACCACACAAGCCACGTTCTTCTACTCTGTCGTTCTCTAGCACACGCACACACACGCAGACACACGCGTGCGCGCTCGTACACATCCACCTTCTCTCCCCCCCTACACACCCACACACCCACACCCACACACACAGACGGAGTGAAATATGATCGGCGCAGCAAAGAGCCGCAGTCCCATGCTCGGGTCAGGGATGCGCTCCGCGCAGCAGACAAAGGACGGAGCTCTGTGCTGTGGGTGGTAATTATCAGGGAGCTCAGAAGAGGAAGGAGAAGGAAAGGCAGTTGCTTCAACCAAACTTACTGCCACATCACACGAGCTGCCTCCCCTGACGCGCAGCATGCATCTGGAAGCTTTGGCGCTGCTGTGGTCCTTGGCGTGGAGTTGCCTTTGCGCCCCGCAGCAGCCATGCCATCCAAGAGACGAATTTTTAGGTAAGGGGAAAAACAATGGCCGCGCTCAAGCTTAGTCTCATCGCAGTCCAGAGGCCCGGAACGCAAAGTTCTCCAGGGGCCACAACATAGGAGACACGGGATCGCTTTTTTATTCCGGACAGGATGATTTTGACACTTCTACACTGTTACCAGCATTTAAACCTGTGTTTAGAAATAATTTACTGTGTGCTAAAAAAAAAAAAGTTGAGTTGAACTAACTGATTGCGTTGCTCGTTGTTTTCTCTCATTGTTTTGCAATGTTTCTCAGCCTTATTTCGGGACGTATAAAGTTGGAACCTCTCGCGGGTTTCTATTGTTTTTACCCACGACTCTCTTAAGCGTTAACTCGCAGTAAACTCTTCCAAGTTTAGGTCATCGTGCTTTTGAAGATGTCGCCCCCTGGCGTTGAGTTTGGGATTCATAGAGTTGTGTGTGTGTGTGTGTGTGTGTGTGTGTGTCATTCTCGGTTTTCCTCACAGGAAGATGCAGCAGCCGCAGCGCACACGATGAAACACGTACGTGTTTGTTCAGCTTTTCTTTCTGCACGAAGTTTTGTTCATAAAACATATATATTAGCGCAAAGTAAAATCAATCTTCCCTGTGGAGGATCTTTGAAATGTGCTGTGTTCAAGCTGTAGTTGTCCTTTGTTGAAAAATAATCTGTTTCAAATACAAAACGCTGCTTCAAGGTAATCACTGTTTTGAAAGTCTAAAAAAAATAATAATAATAAAATAAATCTGAAGAAAAGAGCCCTTGAGTTCCTTGTTACTGTTTTGAGGAACAAAATATTTGGGAGATCAACCAAGTACTGCACTAAAATTTAGAATTATTATTATTAGTTATTTAATAAACACAATTGAATTTTATTTTTTTTGCTCCATCAGATCTGTTTTTTTAATAAACTTCCTGTGTTCCAGCAGCTACCTGCACAGAGCTGAACCTGGGCTACTGCAACGATCTGGAGTACTCAGCGTGAGTCATACCGCTTAGAAAGCCAAGCAAATGACAACTGGACAAAGACATTACCCCCTATTTGTTTTTTTTTATTGTTTTGTTTTTTTTTAAGCCACTGACTCTTGTAGTTATGAACCACATTAAAGTTTAAATTCACTCCAGCTCTTCTCAGCGATTGTGCAGAATGAACACTTCTATACATGTCGGTACAGACATGGCGAAGAATTACTTTAGAATTTTCTGCCTCTATGTTTAATACATTAAGCAGCAGGTGGATGCTGCCAACAAAATGAACTCAAGCACTTTAAGACTAAATAGGCAACAGTGGCCTTTTCTGTAAATTGATTTATTTGTCAATTAGGGTTTATAAATGTCTTTTTCAAACTGATTGAAGTCAATTATTATTTACCTCTGGAATAAATATTCAGAAGATGGAATGAATTGGAAATCTTCCGAGGAGTAGAAGTCCACCCCAAGGTTAGACTTTACAATGCTCAGAGAAACTGCAAAAAAAAAAAAAAACAAGAGCCACGTCTAAAAGGCGAAAGTTTCCCAGCACAGTTATAACAATACAAAATATGTATTGTTTTAAATATGTCTTGCAACCAACTAAGGTTTCCTAAGTCGTATCTAAATAAACTACTTCCAGTGTCTTTTGCACATAATAACAAAGTAGAGATGTTTGGCTATAACTTGCGGCACTATGTTACCATGTAAGGCAAAAAACTAAACAGCATCTCATCAAAAACAGTTCATCTGTAAAGATACAAAAGTTTAGCTCAGAGTTTATTTAAATACGACAATGATCTCACCATCACATCAACAAGAAGAAAATAATCATTTTGAAGGAGGGTTGCAATGACATAGTCGAATTTCAGATCTTATCCTGACTGAAATGCTCTGCTGAGTCTCAAGAGAACTGTGCAGAGACAAATGTCTGGGAAACTCATAGAACTGAAACAGTTGGCCAAGATTTCTCTAACAATAACATGAGAAATTGATGGAATCTTAAAGATTTAGAGACTTTATCAAGTTATTGCTTCTAACCATGGCTCCACAAACTGTCGTTGCGTATGGTGCATGTAATTATTTGCATAAGAGCATTCTTATCCCCCCATTTCTACAGAACCATATTCCCCAACATTCTTGGTCACCGGAGCCGTCTTGAAGCTGAGTCAGGAGCAGAGTATCTCCTCCTGAGTGTCATCCACGGTCTCCTCAATGGTGAGTGCTCCCCCGAGATCCGTCTCGTAGGGTGTTCGGTGCTGGCCTCGCCGTGTCGGGACAACAAGATGATCAAACCGTGCCGCAGCACATGCGAAGCATTGAGAAAAGACTGCATGCACGCCTTTGAGGCCATAGAGATGGCCTGGCCCTACTTCCTGGATTGCGATCGCTTCTTCGCCGCAAACGAGGAGGGCTGTTTTGACCCCCTGTCCGGGCTGAAAGGTAAAGTTCAGAGTCTTGTGCCACTTGGAATGTTTACGCTGAGGTAATGTTTGAAACCAACACAACCAGCCCTCTGTCATCTCCCACATATTCTCGTCATTCACCCCTCCAGCCAGACAGGAGGTGGCATTGTCCAGTATCTCTCCCGAAGAGCCGAGCACCATCATCCAGTTCATCTACGCCTCTAACGCCCAGATGTACAGCTTACTGAAGAGGACAGCAGCCAAGTGCTCCCACATCTCTCACGTCTACAGCATCGGACGAAGCACCGAAGGCAGAGATCTGTTGGTGATTGAATTCACTGACAACCCAGGACATCATGAGCTGCGTGAGTGAACAGCATCCACACCGTTCCGACTTTTACAGCAATTCTGCGAAAAAGATATGCTTCTGTTTCTGCTTTTTAGTCACATGCAACTGTTTCTGATCATCAGTCAAATCATCAACTAAATTTCTTTTTAGTATCAAAGATAACCAAAGTAAATATGGAATGCTGTTTTCAAATAATAACTGTATTTATTAGGGGGTAAAAAAGTCATTCAGGCCAGATGGGTTCTATGTAACTACTTCATTAAGCTACACGTTGTAGCAATAATTATTATAGAATATTTGCGATATTTGGCAATGAGTCTTCTACACGCTGTGAATTAATTTTGACCCACTCTTCGTTGCAGAATTGTTTTAATTCAGCAACAATTGATAGTTTTTGAGCCCAAATGACCTGTTAAATGTCATGCCAAAATTACTTCTTCATCTGGATTTAATATTCCACCATAATGAGGCCAATCCAAAACCTTTATTTTTTTGTGTGTTTTTGCTCAGTTAGAGTTAGATTTTCTAACAAGTTCTGAACCGTATTACTGCTTTTTAACCCAATCTTGACTGAGCTCAAGGTCACAAACAGATGGTTGGATATTTTCCATCAAGACTTTCTGGTTGAGAGCAGAGTTCAATGTCTCATCACTAGCAGCAAGTTGCTCAGGTCTGAAGAAGGGATGTATTTCAGAACATCAAACCGATTTAAATATTAGTCAAAGACAATGCAAGTCAATACAAAATGCAAGTTTTAAATGAAGGTGTTTACTACCAAGAGAGAGAAAAAAAAAACAACCCATATGGACAAGATTCAAGTGTGCTTTTATTGTGCTCATTTCCATTTTCATTTTCTGCAGTGGAGCCAGAGATTAAGTTGATTGGCAACATGCATGGAAATGAGGTGCTAGGACGTCAGCTGCTCATCTACTTAGCGCAGTACCTGTGCTCGGAGTACACCCTGGGAAACCAACGAATTCAGTCCATCATTAACAACACTCGCATTCACATTCTGGCCTCCATGAACCCTGACGGTTACGAGGTGGCCGCCTCAGAGGTAGAGGAAAGCAATGACCCGGAGCTCTCCAACCAGGAAGTAAATATTGTTAACAAAACGAAGGACAAACCACCATTATCCGCTCTCGATCCTTTTTGGCTGCTGTGCTGCGTTTCTTTTGCTCGTGCTTTGAACGCTGAAGAATGCAAACTTCTTTCAACTATTTTTTTTTCTGACAGTGTGATCATCCCATTAGTCTGGGAACGATCCCAGCCTCAAGTGATCAACCAGTGAGGTCAGGATAAGGACAAATGAAATTCACAGATGACTCTGTTTTCATTTTCAGAAATGTCTTCCAGCTGGCTCTGGAAATTGCATGTTTCCAATGTGGCCACCGACGCCTTTTGTGTTTTTCTGATGTTCTGCACATTCACTCTTATGTCAGACCTAATCATTTGTCTCTAATTTCTGCATGGACATCTTTGCATTAACTGGTCATGTGCATGCACATGACCATGCATTTATAAATTCAATCAAGATTTATCAGGTCAGATGGAAGCTACTATTTGGAAATAAGGTGTTCCGCCCAGTTTTGGCCAGAACTGAGCCTCACATTGCATGGTTAAAATATTAATTTGATTTATTCCTCCTGCTTGATGGGCTGTGATCAAATTTTTAATTCGTTAAGAGCAGGTGCTTAAATTTTGTCTTTTGACGAGCAATGCATGTGTGCTGGTAATTCCCAAAGAGTGTCTTAAATGGAAAAATTTTGCTTTCTAGTCAACATCTGAAATATAGAAGAGGAAACTGTTTCTATATTTTTGCATGTAAATGGCAACATGCAGGGCTGTCCGACATGACGCCTCATTGGTTTGTATTTATGTTTTCAAAGAGCCAGAGTTTTTATGATCTTTTAAAGAGGCCTTGCTCAATAGTCCTCCAGTGTTTTTACCTCAGCGCATAAAGTCCAGTTATTAGGCTGGCTCCATAACGTGAACAATAAAATAGAAGCTTAGCCCTTTATGCATAAGCTGAAGATTTAGTGCTCCATTAAATGTTTGTAAGCAAAACATCTAAGTCAATAATAAGTTATCCAGAAGATTGTACTCTGCCAACCCGAACAAAACAAATGTGTCTTTGCTGTCATGTTGTTGTATTGGTTAAAGTTGACATCTTGTACTCGGAGGCATGTTATTTTACAGGTAGTCAAACTGATGGTAATGTCAACTTTGGCATATTTCACTAATTGTGTGTTTCTGCATCAGACTGCTACTAAAAATACACCTCATGACAATTTAAAATAGATTATTTTCTTAGCGCTCAATGTAGAAACTTGCGTTTTGAGCTAAGATTCCTTGTTAAATAAATCTATCAGGCACATACACAAGCTTTAAAATACATTCAGAAAACCTGGGAATGCATAGATCAAGGCAACTTTAAATGACTACAGAGAAATCTGGTTCTTTAAAAGGAAAATATAAATGCGAAAAAAATTAATGTTTTAAAACACAAAACAATTAGCAGTGACTGAACTCTACAAACGTGTAACCATGCACATAAATGATTTTTTCTTCTTGAGGAAAAGGCCTTAAGTAATAGCTTCATGTTTCTTTTTTCTCTTCATTATTATGGATACATGGTCTTGTCTTCATGTTAACAATAGAACTAACAAAGAGGTCTAAAGTTCATCTAGTTGAAATTCTGACTAATACAGTTTAATTTTCTTCACATAACCTCTGTTGCTACTTATGTTGCGTTATCCCCACAGTTATCTTCCACTTTATGCAAGACTTAACACATTTTAATGGCGCAAATCTTTTAGGGTCCTTTGCTAAATGGATGGACGAGCGGACGGGCTAATGCTCAGAACCTCGACCTGAACCGCAATTTTCCTGATCTCACCTCCGTCTTCTACCGGAACCGTCGCAGCAGGCACTACCGCATAGATCACATCCCAATCCCTGACTCCTACTGGTTTGGGAAGGTAGAAGAAAATGAAGCAGCTTTTCACATCTTAACTGCCTGAACACCCAACCTAAATCATGTAGTTCCAACTTTTGAACTCCAGGTGGCACCAGAGACCTATGCAGTAATGAAGTGGATCAGGTCACTGCCATTTGTTCAGTCCGCCAGCCTCCATGGAGGTGAACTGGTGGTCTCCTACCCCTTCGACTTCTCCAGACACCCGCAAGAGGAGAAGATGTTTTCACCCACTCCAGACGAACAGGTGGGGACTCACAAAAAAACACTTTACTGACACAGCAGGGCGGGCAGATTGTCACTTTGTCTCGGCTTTTCTACTACCAATAATCTTCCAACACTCAGATCTTCAAGCAGCTCGCTCGCACTTATGCTGACGCTCACGCCACCATGTCAAACAATGACACGGAGCGGTGCGGGGCCTCTTTTTATCGTAACAGAGGCATCATCAACGGCGCTCTGTGGTACAGTTTTGCTGGGGGTGAGATACCTTCAAAGTGCATCACATTTACCAACCCTAACCCTAACACCTGTTCCCAACATTACCCGAACACCTTTTGTCCATCTGCAGGTATGTCTGATTTCAATTACTTGCACACTAACTGTATGGAGATCACAGTGGAGCTTGGCTGTGACAAATTCCCTTCAGAGGCTGAACTCTACCCAGAATGGAAAAGGAATAAAGAAGCTCTGCTCAGTTTTCTTGAGTCTGTAAGTGTCCACGGAATAAAATTAGCCTGTTAGGAGGTGCTACATTTGCTCAGTCCAGAACAAATGTACTCGGTTGTGAGGGAATTTTGGTTGTGATTGTGCTCTTCCTCTCTGGACAGGTCCACAGGGGAGTTAAGGGTGTTGTGAGGGACACAAATGGAAACGGTATAAAAGGTGCAACTGTCTCAGTCAGGGGGATTAGAAAAGATGTCACTACAGGTAAAAACACAAATCCAAAGTTACAATAATATGTTTGCGTTTCTGTTTGTGCAGAAAACCCCCCAAAAAGCAACGTTTTGTGGAATTGTACAATTTCACCATTTCTGTTCATTTCACCTTAACTCACTTGCAGCTGAGGATGGAGATTACTGGAGGCTGGTGAATCCAGGAACTCACATCCTGACAGCCACTGCCAAAGGTTACTCAAAGGTCAGCAAGAGGGTTTATCTGCCTCACAACTTGAACAAGGCTGGACAGGTCAACTTTGTGTTAGAGAAGGTTTGTATTCTTGACTTCTTAACGTTGTATTTTAAAGTTCACTGTTTCATTCAAAGGTTTCCAAACTAATTGTTTGGGGTGAACTAAAAGAACAAATAATAATAATAATAATAATAATAATAATAATAATAATAATAATAATAATAATACATTCTACAAGATTAAGAATAATTGATAATTTTCTTTAGTTTTAATTCATACATTTCAATTGACTTCTCCATTTTTCACACAAACAGCTTCCCGTGGAGCCAGACATAGATGACCACCTCTTCCCCATGGCAGACAGCTGGGATCGATTTGACCCCTATAACCAGTTCGAGCGCCATGGCGAGCCCGTTGTCACCGAGGAGGGAATAGAGCGGCAGGAGAAACCGTGGTGGTGGAACTACTTCTCCCAGTCTGGCATGTCATCTCCAAACTGGCTGCTGAAAAATGTATAGATAGAAGTTGGAAATATGAACATCCAGATGTGCTGATACATAAGAATGAATGGACCTACATCCAATGTCATCTGTCCTTCCAGGAGTTGTAACACTGATGTCATCAGTCACCAAAAACTTCATCTGTGCATTTTCAAAAGATTTGAAATGACATACTTAAGCTTTTTAGCAAATATTATTCTGCAGCTGCATTTAACTTGGGTTGAAAAAGTTATATAAAATAGAAAGGATATGCATACTAGAGACATGAGTAGAAACAGGCACCTGATAGGATAGGATTTTTATTTCCATTGAGCAGCAGATTGAAATATTCTAGATTTTAAATTCAGGTTGGGTAATATTTCTAATTTCTAATATTGCCAAATGCAAAATTTTCTTCTGTTTTTGTCTGTTGTTTTGTAGCTAAAAGGCAACAGTGGCACATTTAAAACCATTTGAACCACTATTAAGCTTCTGCACTACTTCTGCTTCTGATAAAAGCAGTTCTGCACCATCACTGTGTTAAATGGTTTGCTTTGAGTCTTGTTTCAGGTCATAAAAAAATAAATCTAAGTCTATACATATAAAATTCTGTCACATATTTTATCTCAAGGTTATTTTGTGAAAAAGTCTAAAGATTCTTGAATTGCCTCACTTTGGACAGCAGAGGGCGAGAGCGAATAAGTGATGACCTCAGTTATAGGCGCAGTTATTGGAGAATCAAAAACGTCAAAAGTTTAGCGCTTCAATGTTAATTTAAAATCTCACTGTTCATTGTCCTTATTATTGGGTGTCTGACAAACTGAAGATGAAGAAGAGCGTAAAAAAGCTTTATCCATTGCTGTGACTTACCCACAACGATCCTCTGGGTAAAAAAAAAAAAAAAACGCAGGCGGAATATTATGTGCTGATGTTCCTCCTTGAAAGCAAAGTGTTCTGTTTGGTGTGCAAAATGTCTCCTGCACCCAATTTTCAACTTTTTACCCGAGGGATCTCATTGTTTCAAATAACTGGATACTTTGTGAAAAAATGAACACGTTTCTCCCTTAAA
This sequence comes from Poeciliopsis prolifica, assembly GCF_027474105.1. Classification (NCBI taxonomy): domain Eukaryota; kingdom Metazoa; phylum Chordata; class Actinopteri; order Cyprinodontiformes; family Poeciliidae; genus Poeciliopsis; species Poeciliopsis prolifica. The sequence continues at coordinate 7,048,101 of NW_026562391.1, read as the reverse complement.
AGCACTTCGACAATGACTTGAAAATCAGATGTCATTTTCAGCAAACTGTTGCCGCAACAGCTGATAGTTAATGTATTTAACATTAAAGTACGAGTCTAAGTCTAAGTCTATTTCATGAACTAAAGTGAGAAGCAGGAATATGGTTTTGTCCATGATGTTGATTTGTATCCTGTAAGTTTTCCTTTGGATTCTTTCATATTGAGATTGGCCTATTGGCTCAAGAATCCAGTTATTGTCGACTGAGGCCTCTGAAACCTTTTTTCTTTATATTTTTTGTTTTTGTTCATGTTTCAAAGATTCTGTGATAATGACGTGGAGCCATATCAACCACTGAATTCTCAGCATTCGGTGTTCTTTGCACGTACTGACTTCAGTCACTTCAATTTTGAACAGAAGTGATTTGCAGTAATAATATGTGACTCTGTATTTGTCCTGTCCTGGAAAGTAAAATACAATGTAAGATATTCCAGTAAAGCAGTAAAAACAAATCTTCCCATCCTCACACCAGGTGAGGTAATCAAACTTATAAATCATTTGACCAGATATAAAAGAGGTTGTTTCATCTCAAACCTTTCATGATTCACAGAAAGAATTTGAAAAACTGCCCTTGCATTTTAACTCACGATGATTTGTTTGTGCCACAAAGGTAAACCATCATGGAAGAACACATCTCACAACAGTAAAACATTTTAGAAACCAAAAGATTTGAATCTATTCTCTCCCTTTTCTGAGTAGATATCTTCATATTCTTTTCTGCTTATATTTTTCAGTCTTACATTTTCTCTATTCCCTATTAAGTTTTCTTGATTATGACATCACCACATTTGCTGTGTAACTGCTAAACAAAGTCATAACTTCTGGCTAATCGGTTTTGTGAATCTGTCACTTTTTTTTCCTCGCTATGGTTTTCAAGTCAAAATATTCCGCGATAGCGTCTATTAACAGACTTGATTACTTACATTATCCCCTGGCATCAGAGCCTCTTCAAAGTGTTTGGTTAAATTGAATATTTCTTAGGAAAAGTCAGTGGGAGAAGTCCGTTTTTGGAGCACTTATCGACCACAGCTTCAGCAACCGCAGCCAGTATCAAAAGGCATTTTCTGAAATACTTTGTCTGAGTAAGTTGTCAGTTCCTTCTCTTTATGGAAATGAGGAACACGGCAAAGCTGGAACCTGCTAGCGATGCTAAAATGACAGCAAAACCAATTTTAGACACAAATTTTGTGTTTTGATAATGACATCTTAACCACTGGTTTGGTTGCATTGAGCCTTCTGCTTCTGTTAGCGCTGAATGCTATCTTTTAGCTACCTGGTTGAGAATATAGCTCAAGAAGGATGTAGCTCCCATGTTTTGAGAATAATACATTTTGTTTGTTTTGGGGAACATATGCATTCAGTGACTTTATTGGCTAACTCCTTAATTATGTCAAGGCTTGTTCACTTCATTCATATTGCGGTAGCATTAATATTCTAATATGTGCCTGACATGCTACCGATTCACTATCGATAAACTATGCTCCATAGGGCAGGTAATTGGTATGAATGGAGAGGATGTAAATGAAGTAAAAACACCATTGTGATGCATTCATTTGAAGGCGTAGTTCTGCAGGTTGTCTTAATTTTTGTGCTCTGGGTCAGACTCTGGCTCCAACATGTAAGGTTGGATGGATAAGTCTTCCGTTGTTGACACCTTTGATAAACTTGAGAATGAAAGTTTCTCTTCTGGTAGACAATTGCACTGCTGCTTCCAAAACTACAAAAAATGGCTGAACGAGGTGGAGTGGAACTGAGTTCTGTCAGTTTTCAGGGCGTCAGGTTAATCTTATCAATCTTAACTCGAAGGAACATCTCTTGTCATTTATCACGCTGGCTACATGCAGACGTATAGCAGACCTACTGCCAGTCAGTCATACAACAGAGTGAACGCTTGTTTTATAATATCAAAGATCGCTACAGAGAATGAGGGAAGCTGTTGAGGCTTTTCTGTTGTGTAAATCTTCGCTGATGTTTCCAACATGTCATTTTTTTATTCTTTTGGTTTCCTTGAAAAATAAATGTCTTTAGTGTTTATTAGTGTGTGAGCAGCATTTAATTTCCTGTTCTTTTTTAGTTTTTTGCATCATCAACAAAATCTGCTTTCAATATCAGAGCTGGGAAAACATAAAGATGCATTTTGCATTTGTAGGTTTTCTGTGAAAAGTGATTATTTATTTTTTTTTTTTTTTGCATCATGCTATAATTATCTCTGTTCCAAGGCAACATGCTCCCAGATGTCTCCTCCTTATGTTTCTGAAGTGAGTTTTCCATCTGGCACACTTCCACCAAAGCTACAGACTCTCCCTTTCTCTCTGGTCTCCCCACTACACTCTCTAGTCACTTTCAATCTAGCTGCATTGGTTTCTCTTACACAACACTTTTTAACACTCTGCATATATAATGCAAATACCACACCACTTTGCTCTGAACCTCTTCTATTCCCCTCCTTTACTTTGGCGTCTTTTTTCACGTCCATCTCTGTGTCCGTCTGTCTTTCTGTCCCGCAGCTATCTAGCTGCTATGCCCCAGGAGTAGACGCCTGCTCAATGTGGCAGAGATGATTTGTTTGCTTTGCAATTATTTTCCATCAGTGGAGACAAATGGATTCATATTGCATAGAAAACCCACATAGACAAGGCCAGAGTGATGAATGCATTTGAAACCAACTGATGTCCACTCCCCATAAGACAAAGTCGAGCCTTTTGATGCAATAATGAATTGCTTTATGAAAATAGGTACAGGATAATCACAGTGATATACCGAGTTTGCAAACAAGACAAAGTTCATATATAGATGTTGTTATCTATCAGTGGTGTCATTCCTCTGAAGTTTAGCAATACTGTTCAAACTGTAGGTCGTTGTTTTGTTTTGGCAGAAGTTAATGTTAGAATTTCCTAAAAGTAAAACAATACAGCTATGGTAAAAAAAAAAAAAATCATCATAATGTGTTAACCCGTTATAATAGCACTTTGTTAAAACTACAAAACATATCTGATGTATTACAAATGTAGTCATAGTTTCGTCAATATCAGTCTCTATTATCAGGAATCTGAACACTAACGTCTTTCAGTCAGGATGTCTAATTACGAGCTTTACAGAAAGGAATGAAATGAATATTGATTTCAGCAACTACTTGAACAAAAAACTACACAAAATGTTACCTATTCTATATATTTTCACAGCTGCTCTGTTTGGGTTTGAGTTTTGTTGCAAAGCAAACGGTGAAATTAGAACTTCTTGGTACAAATTTGATCTTGCTTCCAAATTCTGCCGCGGTCAAATCTTTGAGACAGTGTTCCGCAACCCACTTCGTAAAGTCATTCTGATATTCTTCTATTGATTTTCTTTATCTGCTACATTCTGCCATTTATTTTGCTCTGCTAATTCGCTAAACCACAGAAACGTCTGCCAAACAAAGCAGTTGTGTACATTGACGCTGTTATGGCTTTTGTAGATTTCCACAACATAATTTTATTTTTCTAGATTTGGGTCTAGATTTTCTAGATTGTGTCCTCAAACAATACTTGGCCATTTATATGTTTATAATTGTACTCAAAAATTACTGAGAAAATGTTTTCTCCAATGTTTCTAACCTTTTGCGTTTTAAAAAGAAGCTTCATAAACAGACTTGACATGATTAGTTCTTTCTGTTTGTTTTATAGAACTGAAATACACAACTACACTGCAGGCCTTTGCCTATGAACTTTCAAACTATCCTCCGTTAAAGAGATTAACCTTTTCCTCCTGACTCATGTCTTCTTGATTTTTCCCTTTCTCCTGCCTCTGGTCTTCGTTCTGCTGTTTAGCCTGGCCTCCGCATTTGGAGTGTCTGGTTTGACAACTCCTTGTCCCGTCTCTCCCCTCCTCTTTTTGCCTCTCCTTTGCCCTCCCTCCCTCCTTTTATACGAAGGGCAGGTTCAGGGGTCACCAATTACTCTAAGAGGGCTGAGAAAGTTGTATGGGCTCTGCCCTCGGGGCTGCCATGTTGTATTATCATCAGCGAGATTGCAGGTACGCTGCAGCCACTGGCTCCCGGCACAACAGCCACAACCTTAGCCTGAGCACAAGATTGTATAGCTAGATTCAAACTCTTCTCATGCCTGAGTGGTTGGCTGGCTCCTCGTCTGCCTCTTTCTCTTACTGACCTGCTGGGCAGAACTAATACATGCCTGGACTTCAGAAAACTCGGCTTTGTGATCATGAGCACAAGGACAGTATGTACATATTTCACTCAGCCTGTCATGATAGTGCAGATAAGAGTGGATTTAAGTCTTTATATGTTTTTATAGTTTTTCAATTCATACAAAAGGCACAGTAAAGAATGAGAATAATGGGAATCAAGGAGTATAAAGTTGGTCATGGAGCACTATGATCAACTGGATTGCAAGTACGCTGCATAGGTGCAAAAACATTGGGGGTAATGTTAACAGACTGCTAAAAAAAAAGGTCGTCAACAAAGTTCAGCATATTACACTAAGAATCATCAGCTCTTCATCAGCCCTATTTGTTTTGACATTAGGCCTGTGCAGACACAGCATTAACACAAATCCTAGCTGGTCCACATGTAAATGGACAGATTTAAACCGGAGGGTTTACACCTGACATTAAAAACCATCTAGAGCACTTAGACCTGCTACCTGCTCGGCATGCAAACAGACACGTTGCCATGTCCCGCGGGGGACGTCAAACAAATAACAAATGGTCCATCAGGACATCTCGTGATGCTTTGGTGAGATCACGAATACATCTTGTCTACATTAATAACATGATACACATTTACGTAATCAGAAAAGTTATCAGCCTAATTATTTAACAAAAGCCATGCAAAATGAGAAAAGCAAAGCGTCACAAAACCTAAGTGCCTTTTCACATAACACTTTGAGCGGGCACTGAACTTGTTTTCTGGAAAGACTGTGGGAGAACATGATCTTGAAGTCTACCTGCTCTGATGTGTCTGAGCTGATGTTTTTGCCCAAGAGTGTGACATAGCACCCATGGTAAACCGTGCAAAGACACATCAGGTCAGCAGACTTCATCCATGGGCTGTTTCTTCAGCAGCATTATACTTCATCATGGAACTAAAATGGGTTCTGCTGTGAAGCAGGGGGCAAGTGAGAACAAAAAAACAATAGATGTGTTTCCATTACAAATGAGGACAAAACTTTTTTGACATTCTGCTAATGTTGAAAAAGAAACAACACAATTTTGCAATTGGGGTGTTTCCATTCAATGAAAAACACAATTAAAATCACGTGAATAAGTTTGTACAAGCTTTGAGTCATTAAAGAATGTTCCAGGCCATCATCCTGCCACTTGTTGTCTACTTCATCTGTTACGCCTGTAGTAACATCTGGTTGTTGATTACATGTCTGCAATGCAAAAGAAAGTATTTGCAGTTTTGTGGAATGCATAAATTTTTACACAGCTGAAAAACCACCACAACCTAGGGCAAAATTATTTAACAAAGAAATATGAGTGTTTTCAAAACTGATGTGTTTCTATTGATCAAATATATTTTCAGAATTCCAGTCTGTGCAGTTATATGGTCAGTGGAAACCCAGGTATTCTTGAAAGACATAGTTTGCAATACCACAAAAGGATAGTTATTTTCTTTTGTATTTAAAGGAACAGCACCTAATTTTAACAAGGGTGTAAAAACAATTTAGATCAGATGTATTCTTTTTAGTGTGAACTGGCAGGATTTGCTTTCATAGCGAAGACAGTGGCGTCACAAATAATCAATGAAAATGACTTGACTGAAGTTCTGCTCTATCTGTCCTAAAGTGCATTCACACCTGTGGTATTTTGGTCAGATAGTACTGTTAAGTCTGAATGGGGAATTAAAAAGATTAGACCACTCAGTTTTCTTAAATGTCAAACAGAAAATAGCAGTTTTTGCCTCCAGCTTGAGTAAATTTCTAGACTTGTGGTGGCAGATGGTGAAGATGTCTAAGCCCTTTCAAAAGCCTAGAACGTGCCAGTGTTTGTATCATACCTCCAATGTTTTTATTTTGTTTGTTTTTGATTTTTCAAATGTCCACCAGTGCAAATCTTCTGGTACATTTAGAGGCCCAGCCCAATGTTGTTTTGTCCGGGGCCAACAAAAGCTGCTCAGCCAGTTGGAGTTGAAATGGCTCCTGAACAGAGAATCCCAAAGTCTGTTTCAGCACGCTCAGCCAAACCCCTCCGTAATTGCAAAAACAGCACTTGGTCCAGTAATAATGGGTGCACGTCATCTCCAATCCCTAGTCGACCTGTCTGTCCACACCACAGTGGCAGCAATTACAGACTCAGGCTCTACCCTGGATGTGCGTAAAGGCAGAGAAACAGTAGACTTTGTGTATGTGCATGAGGGGGAGGCAGGTTACAGGGTGCATGAGAAACTGAAAGACGTGTTTAAGTACACTAGAAAGAGCAAATACAGACATGCTTTCAAGGGAAATTAAATTTTTTTTTTACAGACATTCATATTTTACTGTGAGACGTCAACAATGAGACCTTTAGTAGTTTATCTTTCAAACAGCTGCAGCATTTGCCTTTTGGATTTTCCAGCTAGTTGACAACAGAGTCATGAAATGTCAGAATTAAGTTGGCGGATTAAATCCAGACAAGCAAAAATAAAGGAATATGTTTCATCGGCACTAATTCAAATACCAAGAAAGCTTTGAAACCAATGTGGCCAATTTCTTCCTAAAGTCTCTGAGTCACTTCCTTTACTAAACATCCTCCTGGCTACCCATCCATGACTCCTACAATAGCCATCACATGGATTAACTGAAACACTGACTGATCTTTCCTGTCACGCTGCTATTGTTTTATTTGATTTTTCCCACAGGAGCATGACGAACTGGTGTCGAGGCAGACAATGGAACAGAGCCGTGGTCTGACCCCAAAACTAATTTGCCAGCTTCGCTCTTTTAACCAATGCCAGTTTCATCGGTGCTGAGTTTGTTTATCTCCTCTCCTTCCATTTATTTGTTGTGATGTTCTTCATTCTGAAGCGCAGACTTGTAAAAAGAGATTAGGATGTTTCGAAAAAGTTCCTGACCTCCTCCCTTTGCCTGATGCTATTCATGGGTAGTCTTTTGCCAACAAATACAGTAGATGGCATACTTTTTATTTTCATGTCACAATTTTGATCTAATAATTCTAGCAAGACAGACAGGACCAATTTAAAAGAAAAAAGAAAATTGGCTTTTCAGCTAGCAAATTAGGACCTGAGCTTCCCATTCTGTGCTCACATATTTCTGATAATCTCTTTTTCATATTGCTCATGATTTCTAAAGACAGAATCTGCTTTTGATTTGGTAAGAGTGCCATTTTTTCCATATCGTTGTACCACAACAGGCAGTGTCCGGTTTCCGAGAGGTCAGAGGTTGGGACGGAGTAGCCGTAAGCACCAGCGATACGTGTGAAATTTGACACAGCCCTACACCATTTGTGTGCGATTATGCTGATTTCCTAGGGCAACTTATGTCACGGCTTCTCACAGACAGATAGCTACACTGTGTAGAGATATGGGTTTACAGGAAAAACTGATGTGCCAGTTTAGAACCTGATACTTTCAAATAGGCTTTAAACTAAAGGTTCATGATAGTTTTATTTGTCATGTTGTCTCTGCTTTTTATGGTTTTGCACTAGGCTAACCATGTGCATGACTGAAAGTAGGCAAACATTGGGTCCAGTCGTGGAATTATGTAATCTATGCAGGCAAATTTATCTTTGGTCTGAAATGACTCAGGAATGAATGGCTGAGGCATTACTGAGAACTAGGGCTGGGCAATATGACTCTAAAACCTGTAACAGTTTTTACAGGTTTTAAAACTGTTATACTGATATAGATAGTTTATATCAGGGGTGGGCACTCCAGGTCCTCGAGGGCCGGTCTCCTGCAACTTTTAGATGTATCTCTACTTCAACACACCTGAGTCAAATAATGAGGTCATTAGCAGGTCTCTGGAGAACTTGATTGCATTTAGGAGGTGATTCAGCTATTGGATTCAGGTGTGTTGGATCAGGGAGACAACCAAGAGTTGCAGGACACCGCCCCTCGAGGACCAGGAGTGCCCACCCCTGGTCTATATCAATCATTTTTGATTAGCTTTTTGTTTTCAATGACAAACTGGTGTTGTGACCTCTCCTCTTTTATCCACAATTTCTTTGTCATTTTCTCGTTTCATTCCATTCCATGTCGTTCTCTTTTATTTTTAAGCAGTTATGTGGCACTCTGACGAAACTTGAAACTGCTCCCACGTACTCAGGCTTAACATGTGTATTCTGTGAACCACGCAGACTCCATGGACAGTCGAGATTTTATAGTCAAGTGTATTGATTTCCTACATTTCTGGTGAGAAACTCATTACTTTCTCACAATCCACATGGATACTGGGAAGTTTGATGAGCTTGTGGGGCATCCAGCCCTGTTTCAGCCCCAACACACCTGTCAGTGTGGTACTGAGAGTCGCAGTCGCGGTACATGTTCTTGTGAGTGATTGCACTCGCTTTGTCTCATCAGAAACAGCTTGTTGTTTCTTGCCAAGCAGTTTAAAGCGACTGATTGTCGGGTGTCGTGTCGTCTGTGGTTCCTTTGCTCTCCACTGGTTCATTCTGTTACACTCCATCCATGATTGCCTCCCTGCGCATTACATATTTGAATCTTTGTAAGTTTGTGTTGGTTTTCTTAGTTAAATAAGCAATTTTCATTGAACTAGCTGCCTCTTTTTCTCTGCATTTGGGTCCAATTAAATCTGCATTATCAAAAAATGCCTTAGCAATTTCACTACATATTGTAAATGCAACCCAATAAAAAGCATTATTCTTGTACTTCTCATTGCAATTAAAAATAGAAATGAGCAAAACTAATAGAGGAAGAAAAGGAATAATTGTCAAATGGTGCATTTGTGGAAAGGAAAAAAAAAAAAACAGATAAATTTGTCCAGACATTTTCCGAGCAAATGGGATTATTTATTTTGAATCCTTACAGGCATCTCTGATTTACTCATGGTTGGACAGTCAAAAGCTTCACTCGAGATAATTTTAAATATGTCTGATTCACTGATGTTAAATCAGGGTGACAAAGTCAAATGCTCGAGTTGAGATGTCATTCAATATAAATGTCAGTACATGCAATAAACATTTTAGGCTATTCTCAGCACTCCACTTGGTATTGTCTCTCTTATCTGCTCTTAGCTTATCTCTGCAGTGTTCAGTCATAACCGTTTCATCTTTCCCTCCCTTCAACCTTCATCCTTTCAGTTTTCATAGTTGGAGGTGAAGTAAAATGCAGCTGGTTTAAGTGGTTGTGTCCCTCTGGCATTAGATGTTGTGCTTCGTTCTGTTGTAGCTCAGGACCATTTTACTTCTATTCCTCATGCAATGCTGAGAAATAGTGCATGCCATATTGCTGTTAGGTACACAAATGTAAGTGCATTTGTGCTCTGCCTAGAAAAGAAGTGGAACCTAGCATTTTTACAAAACTTCTCCTTTTCTGTACAAAAGTGTGACTATTTCAAGATTGTCATTGTCAAATTGATGTTTAGGTGTTCTCTTATCCAGAATTCATCCTTATTTGGATTCAAATAAGGAATCCAATCATACATATCACTGTGAACTTCCTAACTGGGTGCTGGTTCCAATTTTGCTGCCATAACAACTCTGGCCCATCGAGGCATGGACTCTGCAAAATGAATGAAAGTGTGCTGTTTTATCTTGCACTAAGATGACAGCAGAACTTGAGTGGGCCCTCCACAGATTGGACTTATTCGTCCAACCATGGCGACATCCTGGTGGAACACTGGACCAGCTCTGCAGCCTCTGTGGGGTCCTGGAGGGTGTAGCTGCCCAACCAGTCTATATTGTTATGTGGACTTGAAAGAGGCATTTGACCGTGTCTCTCAAGAAGTGTTGTCGAGGGAACTTCAGGAGTACAGCAGTGGTTCCCAAATATTTTCTGGGCCCAATAAAAGAAAAAAAATCAACTGGGCACACACATCGTTCAACCATAAACCTATACACATGTTTTGTTCTCAAACGCCACTGAATTTTATTTCACACTTCAAGTTGCAACAAAACACACTACAAATCATCTTTACAGTTAAACACGATTTGTTTTGTTTTTCATCCATACCCCCAAACACCTCGGCCAGTGCCAGACCAGAGCTTGGTCCATATTGCTGGCAATAAGCTACAAGTTACTTTCATATGACTTAAGCTTTTTTCTGGTAAGACTTGGATTTCTAAGTTTACCCTTTGTCATCGACTCAGTACACACCCTTTGTCTCTCTTAGACTAGGGTGAGAAGCTTGGTCATTCACCTAAGCTGACTCTAAGTCTAAGGACTCTTCCTTTGAGAAGAGTCAGCTTAGGTGGTTCGGGTGTCTGGTCATCACCAGGAGAAGATCCAAAGGAAGCTTTAGAGACTATATTTTTTGGCAGGCCTGGGACTGCCCGAGAGTGGGCCCAGGTGGCTGGGGCAAGGGAAGTCTGGGCCTCTCTGCTTAGGCTGTTGCCTCCCTGAACAAACCACAAAAAAGCATAAATAAATGGCTAGGTGGGTGCATAAGAGGCCACACTGTTATGCCTGATTAGTGCATTTAGTTATATTGTTAGTTGTTTGAACATACGCCATAGTGCCAGATTGTATTTTCCTAAAAATAAGCTGTTTGGTTACAAAAGTAGGTCACTTTCCAAGGGAAATGTGAAAATCTAGCTTTTTCATTGAAAGAAATAATCTAGGTTTTATTTTGAAATGGTAAAAAGACCAAGCTGATTAGATTAAAAATATTTAGTATTGAAATAAAAACCACTGAGGTTCATTTCAATTTATTCCAGAGGACAGTGGGTGACCCTCCTTGTCCTTGGTAGAGAATCTGTACTTTTTAGTTCGTATGTTCTGCTTCCTTATTGAATGTTTTATTAGTTTATTTATGGTAAGGAGATTGTAAACAGCGTGTAAATAGTGGGATTCAGAGCATTAAATCATCTCATATTGTACCTCGGCACAGTCACAATTGAGATCTCGTGCAAGTGGATCTAAAAGTCTACGGCCATTATGGCTCTCTAAATGCACACTAAGATCATTGGCCTTGGTCTCTGTAATGCCAGGCTTTGTTGGTCATGTTTCCTCAGGGAGAATAGGAAAAAAAGCAGAGGAACATTTTAAAAGTCAGCAAGGAAGAGAGAGAATGAGAAAAAAAATCCCTGAAGGCAAATGGCAAGAAACATCAGGGCCGTTAGACGGAGCTACTTTAGCTGTCATGCAAGAGTATGTGAACGCACCAGTGAACGCACACTGTCAGCATCACTGAACACACACAAACAGCCAAGACGGGGACAAGCTTTATTATCAGCTCTGTGGTGTGTGAAACATGCTCACTTAAAGCTCAGATTGTTGTTGGGTATCAAAAATCTGCACCAGGTCATCTTTACAGCTTTTTAATTTTTTTTTGTGTGTGCAGGTTTTGTCATCATTCATGACTGTTAAGGCAAATAACCTTAATCCTGCACAATTTGCTCTGTAATTTGAAGTCAACTGACAAGTTGAACCAAGCAGCGTAAACTCTCAAGAGGTATTTGCTTTGTCAGAGGCGATTAGAGGGAGGCAGATGCTCTGGGATGACATGAGATGCCACTGAGCAGAGCGTTTGGCCGGCGCCTGTTTGCCCTGAGACGCGTAAACACAGACAGAATGAAGCTCGAAGTATTGAATAAAGAAAGAAGAGAGAGAGTCGTGTGAGAGAACCCAACCGTCTTCTTCAGGACTCTCATTCAATTGCGCTGCCAGATCTTATCTTGTACTTTTGTTTGCTTGTCCAGGCATGTGTGAAGCTTTTGTTTAAAAGCCGTGTATACAACCGTGTTTGTTGTAATGGCAGTATGCTGGGGACACGTCTGCATCGTTTATGTACAGCATGAATGCGAACGAGCCTGTGTTCCTCTTTGTGTGGGTGTGTGCGCGTGCGGAGAAACACTTTGGTGCTTTTTGTCGTTACTCATCGCCATGGAAGATCACACAACACAATGTGACAACGCAGAGCACAGCTCAGCAAGTGGTGCTGGGATTTTAATTGATTTTAAAACCACCAAGTAGTTGAAGCATTAACGGAAACACATACTGAGGATATGATCGTTTTTACAGGAATGTTTTATACAAATTGTTTATGTATAAAAAATAAAAAAAAAAACACAACAAATGAATTGCATTCTGAAAAGGAAATCTTAATTTAATAGAATTTAGCCTCTTGTGAAAGTCTTAACAAATTCCCTCATATTTCTTTCCTAATTTTCTTCAGTGTTAATCATCTTCACACAATAATGTAGAATTGTGAAGTCTCAAAAGCTCTGCATACTTTGTATGAAATCCTCTTTATCCTGAGACCCCAAAGTAAAATCACTTCAACCAACCGACTCTGGTCAGATGAGGGGGTAACAAAAGTTGCAATATTTAGACACTTGCAGACAAAATTCTAGTCTGTATTACCACTTGTAACATCAGCTATTTCAGTTTGGTAAAGTGTAAGCAACACCATTACAGCTGTACTCTTCCATTTCACCCTTTTCAGTTTTCCCTTGAGCTGTTAAACAAGTTAAAGCAAATCCTCTGCATATGACCTTCTTTAATCTTGCATTAGACCAAAGTGAGCCTCTGTTAGCATTAGGCATTGAGCTTATTACATGATAATACATCTCTCATGCTGAGTGAAATCATTTGAATTGACAATGCAGAGGTTCAACAAGGCAAATAAGAATAGCTCTACCTTAGCCTGCCAAAGCTTAGCCTGCCAGCTATTGGAAAGGACACCTTTAGGCTCACGACAAAGCTAATATTAGCTTAGCATTAGCGTTAGCAAACAGTGGGATTAATCAGGCTGCTGGGCTGTCAAAACGCATAACTGCATGCTTCCAAGGGTTCCTTTGGAGTTATAATCCTGGGTCTCGGCAGGCAATGACCTCATGGGCTGGACTGGTGCCTGTGGGAGGATCGCCTCGCAGGCCACGCATAGAGATTTGCAGTGTCTGTGTGCGTGTGTTCTTCGTGGCTGATGGTTTTATTGAGGACTATGCCACAGAGAGAACAGCGAAACTGGCGAGTTGAACTTTTCAAACGTGTACTGGAACAGAGCTCCAGCTGTTTTGTTTGGGCATTTTTATACTGTGTCTCATAGAGATACAGTGTGTGCAGGCCCCAGGATATGGGTGCAATGATATTTCAATTGTCCCCATGCCACATTGCATCAACAGTGTACCACGTTTTTCCTCACGGCTACAAGATAATTGAAAAGGTTAACCTGTCAGTTTTAACTTATGTTATTTGTCTTTTCTCAGACTGAAATAGTGGTGAGACATCTGTGACTGCCAAGATGGCACGCTCACTTGAGTCCTTAATGACCATAAGGCCATCACTCAGAAATGACAGTGCTGCTGTAGAAAAAAAAAAAGCACATAATATAGGGGAAGGTAACCATTATTCTGTCCACTTGTGCCACGATTTGAAGCATAAAGTAATGCATAGAGAAAGACGAGGCTAATCTCAAGGTACGGATGTTGGACATCTTTTATCTTGCCCCATCACTATCACTCACAGCCCTGGAGTGACAATCTATGCTGGGAGATCTATACCTCAGGCGAACCACCAATTTATAAAACCCTAGATTCACAGACGTGGGTCTTTGAAGTTAAAATAACTCCACATCGTCTGACAGGCAAACGCAGATTGGAAATTAAAAGTCAGTTGGCTGGGTTAAATGCACACACATAATGACCAATACACATTTGCTGACGGTTAAACCGGAGACTTTAGAGGGAGATTGCTTTGCTGTCAGGATAACATATTGTCAGTGGCTCCAGTCAGCCATGGACTTCATCAGCTAGAGAGACCCAGGACTGACTGACTGCATTAAGCTCTACAGCTGAGGTGAACAGCCGGTTTGATACAGAAGGCTGCTCCAATTAAGACTGAAGGTTTTATATGCAACACGGTGTGCTTTTATAAAGGCGTCTTTCATGATTTCATGAAGAATCGATTTAAGAACTTAAATTAAAACCCATCCTTTTAGAGCTGGCTTCAATTTCATCGTTGATGGTAAATGGACTGAAGCGCTTTTCCAGTCATTTTGACTGTAGTTCTTTACACTACAGCCACATTCACGCATAACAACATGCATTAAACACCGATACGCAGAATTTGGGGATAAGTGCCTTGCCCAGAGGCACATCGACATGTGGCAGGAGGAAGCTGGAATCGAACCTTCGGATCGCAAGACGACTACTCCACCCAAACGGCCACAATCGTTTTATGTTGTGAAGCAGTTTGAACCACATTGTTACTGAAATCTGCTAAATAAATAAACTTCACTTGACTTGATTCCCAAGATGACAGCTTAAAGCAGACATAAAGAAGCTTATGTTTTGCTTTTATGAATCTCTTTAAGAGACAGGAAGAGAAAGGAATGTGCATTTTATGTGTATTTTAAGTGCAGTGATCACAATATTATTTGTTTATGGCAGCAGTTTGCTTCTTGGCCGTGCCCCAACACAAACAGCTGACTGGATATTTACTTTAGATCCAGGGCTTCTCAGAAGAAGCTGCCCTGCTCTTCTAGAGAGGTGGGATCTAGGTGCAAATTCCCGTCCCATGCAGCCTGTGGACAGATAGAGGAGGAAGTCTTTCCTCTTCCAGTTCTATACTTCCAATGATGTCACAGTTTTCTTTACTGAAATTACTCCTCTTTCTTCTCCTCGAAACTGAGAGTGGATCAATGCAGTGCATTGTGGGATTGAATAGTTCTTATTCCAGTCTCTTTGTTTCCTCTATGCAGTTTAATCCTTCATGGCTGGGACCAAACAGCAGTGATGCTGCTCCATACACAACCTGCTGTGGGGCTTTGTGTATTCCAATGTATTTCTATCAAAACCAGGATTTACTGCTCCATCAATCTGAGCTTCAGTAGCTTCTCTACAGGATCAGCCCACAGGCGCCAACCTTCACTTCCCACATGCGTCAATGACACTTGACCTAAACCTAGTCCATCACTTCTCCTCCATGGATAGATGACTGGGAGGTTCTCTAATAAATACCTGAAAAATATCTCTTGAATAAATTTTCAGCAAGATTCATAACTCCAAACAAGAACTGTCAAACATGAATACTCATACAATTACTGTAGCCGAGACAACATGGTTAACACCGACAACAACAGGGTGACCCTGGGAGTCAATGGATGACAGAGACATATTGTTTGTTCTGCCAGAGCATCTGTGCAGCTGGTTAGGAGTAGAAACACTTCCAACTGGCTCAGTAGAGATTTTTAAATGTATCTAAAGCGTTCAATCCAAAATTTAGAAATTTGATCGATTTAGCGTGAATTTTCTTTCACGCTAAATTTATGTTGAAATGTTTGTTCACAGTTGAGATATTTGGAAATTTTTCCAACCAAGTATAGTTTACGATGTTAGCTAGGCAGGCGTATATCTAGAATATTTCACTCATGGCACAGTAAAATCTTTTGAAGGAAGTGTTGTTTTTTTTTTATTTAATGTTAAAGGTAATTGTTATATTGATTGAGCAACATTGGGGATTGGTAATTGTTCTGCATTCACTTAAATCTATTTGTATGACCACATTGAGGACTCTTTCCCTCCTCTGTAGAATATTTACTGGACAAAGTTCTTCTGACATTCATCATTAAAACCATTAAACTATAGATTTGGTTAGGATTTAGGTTTGTGCTGGTTTATGAACTGTTACATAAGCAGGGGTTATAATTTGGATCAAGAAAAGTCTCGAGGAAATCAACCTCCGAGGAGACAAAAATGCAACTCTGTATGTGTGTATGTGTTTTGTAGAGTGTGTATTCGTGTGTCAGTGCTCTCTCCGTGAGAACCAGTCCTGTTGCCTTCCAGCTGAGTTGATAGATCCAAAGTCGAGCTAATCTGGTTTTACCTTTAGCCCCAAAAACAACACGAGTAATCCTGGAACAGCTGCGATCAACCATGAAACGACTGATGGCTGCATGTTAGCTGAGGTCAAGGAGCCCGACAGGCCGAGACCTTGAGAGAACGACAGGATATTGAACTAATCATCAAAAATCATGGCAAGAGTTCTGCACAGGAAAATGCATAATAAAACTGTCCCTTTAACAATTTTAGCAAAACACAGGCCTCCTTTTTCCACCTTCATCTGATGTTCTGATGATACTTTACTTTCAAGACACTCAAAACAGTTATATAAAGATGCTGAGAGCCGAGAAGAGTGATGGGATGAGAGCTGAGCTGAGAGAAAAGAGGCTGGGAGGGGGTTACAAACAGATGAATAAATGAGTTAAGTGGAGAGTAGGGAATTTGTGCTTTCCTCCTCCCCCTTCCTGTTGCACAGTTGAGTGTATAAGTGCACTCCCCCTTCTCCTTTTGCTCCACTGCATCTCTGCTCAACTCCCAACAGAAATTGCTCGGTGGCATTAAATATGTAAAATTAGCATTTTAAGTAGAATACGTTTCTGTGTCACGCCCCGCTCTCCCCAGTCGTCCCCTCCGCCTGCTGCCCAGCCCTGAGCGCATCAGCCACACAAATGCACGCATGCATATGATATGAATTTAGTCATCTCCATAGTAACACCCGTGGGGGTGGGGCTTTTGATAGAGGGATGAAAGGTGTTGGCACTAAAAGTGGATCTGATTGTATTTATTCTTCATTTAGTGAGTTTGTTCAAGGAATTAAATGTACAAGAACTCTGGAAAATCCTCATTTTTAAAGTCAAATGTTTTTTTTTTTTTTTTTCCCCACTGAGACAGTTTTCCATTAGACTCATGGTATAAATTATTCTAGATGTGACATTATTGACACAGATCAAGCAAAAACATCTAGTCATGGGCAAAGTCAAAACTCAGAAATATTTTGCACTAAAATTTTGTATCTATAGTATTTAATCTGTGCAGACATAAGTGTCACATAAGTGTCACATGCAGAAAGTATATTTGAATGCATTACTTATTCTTGCATAACTCACTGCATAATTACATATGGCTTTACTAATATGTTATAATATAGAGCTCAGTATATGTACGAAAGAAAGTCTCACTATATGAAGCATTACATTTTAGGAGTCATTCACATTAATTTTATAGATGACACTAAACGTAAGTGAATTTGCATAAAAGATTACTTTTATTATTGCTTTCGTTAAACGGACAGTTTAATTTGTTTTTATAGGTTGGATGTTATTTAGATGTTATGATCATCTTACCTCCAGAAACTTTTAGTATCTTGTTTTGATGAAACACATAAATAGTTCTGTCAGAGTAGGGTTAAGATCAATCGAGCTCTGCTGTCTGTTTTCATTTCCAGCAACAGATATTTGTCCCATCCAGAGTTTCTCAGCCTCAATATGCATCGACAGCACAGGATTGCATATGCTAACACAAGCTACTTGGTATTAGCATGTACCCTGGAAGAAGCAATGATTTAACTAGACTCATTCAGCTGCATTTCTAAACCCAGTAATGTCCAGTTCCTGCTGGCAGTGGCTTTATGTGGAGCTGTTTGCTAAAATGTAATGCTAACTTTGCTTTCTGCCACAAAAAAAAACATTTGATGAGGTTTCAGTCAATCTGGACTGGTTGAAACAATCCTTACTTTTTTTTAGGAGCATTTTATAAATAAAATGTTCTCATGCATTGCTTTGAACATCATAAAATGTTAAGGATGGTGTTACTGTCTTCTTGGGACAGAGATGTGGTAGCACCGTGTTCAATGACAAAGATGAACGCAGGCTACAGCAGACTCAGCGTCAGTAAATGTTTGGAAAACTTAAGTAGTTGGATAAAACCACTGTCCATTAAACCAGTAAAACAATGTGGATGGTCTGCAATCCATCTAAGCTATAATAATAAATTTAGCAGGGTGTGTACGTGAAAACAGGGCTGTGCTGGACACAATAAAGGACGGCAGTCAAACAACTGGCATTATGAGTTTCACCAGGTTGTATGTACCCTCCTTTCATTTTTTTTCCTAACATGGTTAATTAGATAAAGTCGGACTTCTGGGTGAAGTCCGTATACTTCTTTGTCCCAGCCACAGAAATTAAATACCTGAAATTAAATATGTCTACTTCTATGTGAAGTCCATAGAGAGGCTTCAGTTGTACTTCTTCGTTCACGGCAACCATTCCAGTTGAATGTTTTTTTGTTTTTAAAACATTTCATATTTAGTTTTTGTGCCTTCCCCTTTCTTAATTGTTGAAACTTTTTTTCCCCTATAACTATCAAATAGATAGTTTTAGGTTATTTATGTGTATTTATTCTTACATAAATGATATAGTTCATTCACCAATATAAAACATTGGTGAATGTATAAAACATTTAGAGCTTTTAGCTGCCTTTAGGAAAAAAACCAACCTTAAATTAGGGGGAAAAGGAGAGTGAGAACTTAAAACACACACAGCCAGCACCTTCTCACCATGTGTTTTTGCTTTATGCAATGTGTTTTAGCCTCCAGCTCAGTTGTCCATCTCTCGGAGTCTGTATGGGAACCAGCCGCTGCAGACGAGATCATTATTGCCTCATTCATTAGAGTCATCGTTTAAGGTTCGGATCTGCCCACTGTCCAGCTCTGGGCTGTTCTCAGGACTCTCACACACAACTTCATCCTCTACAGCTACATGAAAACTTGTGCTTCAGAATAATGTTTCATTTATGTTCCTTTTGTTGTTTCTTAGGCTCAAGCTTTTTGCAACCAAACAAGGGAAAAAAAAAAAATCCCAGAAAATAAACTCTGGCAGGCCTTTCCATCCTAAGCGTCCACATAATCAATCATAACCGGGAACACAAATTCATCAGCTTGGATCCATTTTGCTGTAGTTAGAGATCAAAAGGTTGCAAGTTGACTATAGGAAGTCCAGGTACTAACCCAGACTAATTTATCTAACATGGGAGAGATTTAGCCCCCTAAGGAGATGTGGACATGGTTTTTCTCCATCACCTCGAATATCCTCGATGGGGCTCGAGGGCACTTAGTCCTGCATATCCTGTACGCCGTTTAACATTCCATTGATCAGATTAATTGCAGTTGATTGTGTCCTGTGTGAGGAAGCCTGCAGAAGTGCACATTCACTGACATAATTTATAGGAGGCGTGGACGATGGACCGTTTTCTTCTTTTAATGGGAGTTTTTGAGATTAAATAATAATGACGCATGATAACCACAAAAATGGTTTCACCTGGAAATCTTGAAAAATGTATCAGGGTGACAATCTTTTTTTCTTCATCTTCTTCTTTAAGTTTCCAGAAACATGTCTACCACCACTCTTCACTAGATAATGGTCAGAATCCACAATTGTATTTATTTTGTTTATACACTGACTTTTTATACTATTTCCCCTCTCAACCATTTGTTAAGCACACACAGCCTATATTTTCCTGCAATTATAAATAATTGTTAAATTTGCGGGAGCCTGGAGTCTCCTGGTTCTCCTCACCACTTGAGGGGCCCGTCACCTCTGCCTTATTGGTTTCGAGTGTGCGTATGTTCTCACTTGTGCACACACATTTCACACATTCAGTGAAAAGCCACCATCTACAGCATCCACTCAGGAAGTAGCTGTGCTTTGAAGGCGGCAATTCATGTTTCCAAGCGTTGAGCACTTATTGGAGGTCAGACTCAGGGTCTATTAGGGCCCTCATATTCATTACCGCGGGGTGAGAGGCGAGAGATCTAGGGAACAACAATACCCTCTAGTTAACATAACCTCTGGACTCAGGATGTTTTTCTGTTGGTTTTTACTTAACTCCCAAGGTCTTGAATAAACATTCAGTAATAGGCGCCATTGAACTTCTCCACATTCTTCATGTTTTTGTAATGATTCACTCTTAGAGAGAAATATGCTTGATTTTTCTGACAAACCGACACAAACTGACCCATAACTTTGCAGTGAAAGGAAAGTGACAAGTCATAGCGTTTTCTCACAAATTAAAATCTAAGAATTGTGGTGTCCTTTGTGCCCCGGTGTCATCACAGGCTTGGTAGCATTACATTTCTTTTTGTGCATGTTTCTAAGTTGCTTTATATATCTCGAGATGCAGATTGTTCCCCATTCTTCCTTGCAGCATACCTCAAGCTCAAAGGTGGCTGGAGAGCACCTTTGAACATCATTTTTCATACCTTGCTGCACATTTTTCACTGTATTTTACATTGGACTTCCACTGACCCAATCTGATCTCAACATTTACCATCTGCCATTAAGCTCTGTGTTTAATTATTGGGATGATTCGTTCAGGTTGCTGGTTTCAAACCTTCTACTGTATTTTGCATGTGGATCAACAAAGTTCAACTTGGAGCTTCTGATGACTGAGCATCTTCTTTTTTATGTTTAATTTGTCTACTACTACTAAGATTGTTTTCTTTCAATAATTCTATAGTCATGTCACTTTTTTGCACAAGCTGAACTGTTAAAGTAGCCAACTAAAAATTCTTCTCCCACCTGATTTCTCTGTTCTCTTTGGTCTGTCTGATGCATTTTGATTCCTAATGTTTTCAAACATCTGAAGCATTCACAGAACAGCTGGATTTATACGGACATCAAACCACACACAGATGGACTCTAATTATTAATTTGTGCATGTAATTAGGTGACCTGTGAAGGGGCTGTATAGTCGTGTAGTTGTGAGCACTATTGCCTTGCAGCACACAGTATGTATCTTGGGTTTAAATCCAGACTTAGGTCTTCCTGCATGAACCTGGAATGTTTCAGTCATAGTCAAAGTATGGCAGAATTAGCCATGAAGACTAGCTTTCATTTGTAGTCTCTTGTGTACCATAAATATAGATACAATACTTTATAGTTTAATTAGTGTCTCTAAATTGTATTTATATATGACTGTGTGTGTGCCTAAGATTATATGTCCTGTGTGTCCCTGTGTTGATCTGTGACGGATTGGAGGCCCTTCCAGGCCGCCTCTTCCCTGACTGCTGCCTCTCCAGAGGGACTCTGTGCTTTAATGCTAGTGAAAAACATTGAAGAGATTTTTAGGATTCAAATGTGTATCATTACTTTTGCAGGGCGCCGGATGCTTGAGTTTGACGTTATTTTTGGGATGTTTCTACTTTGTTAGCGTTGAAGTTTTTACTCATGAGCAGAATTAATCGCTCAGCATGTTTTTAGACTGTGATTTATTTTTCACAAGCCCAGCAACAAAGGGAGTATTTGTGTGTCATATGAAAAAGAGCCAAAGGCAATGGCCAGGAACATTTGAAAGACGGTGGTGAAAATCACAGTGATGATTATTGTCCAGACATTGAGGGAAAGGCTATTCCAATCCATTGCCTGAGGATTAATGCCAGCGAGTATTTCCCTTTTGTGGATTTTGTGTGATTATAGACGTCTTTCAGCCTGTTCCAATGCAATGTTACTATGCAGTGAATAATTTCTCTTGGACTCTTTTTTTTTTTTTGTCTCTTTTACATTCAAGCGAACATGCCAAAACATACAACACTCAATCTCACACGGCCTCAGAGACTTAAATACGTACGGCAGATCAAACACACGCACACCTCTCAGGCCCCTTCAGGGACGACACTCTACACCACATGCCAAAGCACACATCCTTACTTAATGCAGCATTGCCTCTGAAAGTCCTCGGCACGCACACAACTCAAAGTGTGTGCGTCTCTGCGTTTTGCAGTCACGTCACTTTAGACTAAGGTGATCAGCCTTGCGCCGGCTTGGCCCCGGCCCCGCGGGGGTATCCCGGTGTCTCAGTGTCCTGGAGTTGGGAAAGCAGAGTGTTGGATGGAGTATCCCGTAGCGCCTGGCTGGCTCCTGGGCAGTAGACAGCTAAATCAGTCACAGATTGGATTATGAGCGGCAAGTTATGAATACATCTTTCTTGAATTGCGCGCACAGGAAAACACGAGCTGTTGTGAATGTGTCAAGGCTGTTTATTAGGAATCTGGTTATCATGTGGATGGAGAGCGCACACTAATACCCAGAATAATACCAATCATAATACCTTTTTATTTTTGCTTTGTTTTAGCATATAATTTTATATTGTTTACTTGTTTTTCATCCTCACAACCTCTATTTCTCTTTTCCTTCTTCTCAACCCTCAGGTCATAGATTCAGTTTCAAAGTGTTGAACCTCATCTGAAATCTATTGCAATCAGTGCAGCCCTGAGCACAGAACAAAAGACTGTAAGATCTGATATCCCCGTGTTCGTGCTTGACTGTCTTCAAAAGCCTTTTTGTTGCATTTATAGACCCACAGAATCAATAAATCATCCAATAAAGAGGATGGCTCTGAAAAATGTTAGATGATACAGTTTTTCTCCATTTTTCAGGATGCTACACCTCAGTTCAATGCATTTCAGTATTTACTTTGAGAATCATACAAATGCATGACATAAACAGTGATAGTGCTTAGCTATGACCCCCAAGTTGTTTGTCATGAACCTCCTTTCATCTCATCATCAGCACAAGTTTGAAAAACTCTGTCAGTGTCGAACAATAAAACTTAATCCTATGCACAGTGATGAGGTTCACTAAAAAGGATCCTTTCACCATCCACCTCTCATTCGAACAACATTGAAAGTAACGTGTAATCTCATACTTATAAAATCCAGCTAAAAGAATATTTATACATCTGACAGATTTAGGTTCAAAACAATCTTTTAATTTTACTAGCATGCTTTTTTTTTCTGACAGGGAAAAATGTTTTGGAGTGGTCCAGCCAGAATCTTGACTTGAATCTGATAGAGAATCTGTGTAGAGAGCAAAAGTTCAGGGTGATGGATGAAGTTCTGTGTTTGTGAAGAGAGTCTGATTATCCCAAACACAAACTCTCAGATCATCAAGGTCAGCACAAGCCCCCACATTGTGCAAGTGACCACAGCATTGATTCTTCCCCAGGCTCTCCATGCTAGTCCATTGTTTCTGGGCTGAATTGTTTTCCACTTCTACCGTGTCTGTCAGTTTTTCAGTTACAGCAAGTCCTTGATTTACAGGTGCATGTCAGTAAATTGGAATACAACTGAACATTTATTTTAGGCTATTCAACTCAAGTATACATATTCAATGCACACAGAGTGACACATTTTAAATATTTCTGACTTTTACAACTTACGGCTAATGAAACGGCAACATCCTATTCTCAGAAAACTATCAACGTAAGACCCTTAAAATAAAATTTAAGGCAAGACTTGTCAGGTGTCTGGCAGAAAGTCGTGGATTTTTAAGGGTAATCCATTAAAAATGGTGGTTAAACAAGCCGGCCGTTCAAAGAGTTTTGTATCCAAAAAAATTCATGAAAATATGAGAGGAAGTAAAAGTTGCAAAAGCAATAAGCATGATAGTCTTGACAGTATAATGAATAAGTCATATTCAAGAGCTTGGGTGAAATGTGAACTTATAGGACTGCAAACATGTCTATTTATTGGTCTTTCGCAACAATAAATTTTGCTCCTCATCAGTTAGCCCTAATTAAATTTTAGCGAAAGTTTACAATCTCAGATTGTAAAATGTCCCTTTTTCAATTAAATTGATAAAATAAATGGAATTATTTTATGATCCAAATCCTGATAAAGGAATACTGTGACTGATTTATTTATTTTTTTCTGTAACCAGAAGAAAGAAAGAATTAAGAAAATTTTTTTTACTTAAAAACATGCTTTAAGTGATCAGTTATGTTGTGAAACAAGCACAGTGTTTATCTGCTCCTTCGCTTTTAACCTACAGGGATTTGAGTATCTGACCTGATCACCAGGAGCTGATAAGATGAGTGCAGTTGTTGTCTTTCATCGCCTTGGATGAAACATTCCTCCGCAATAATTTGGAGCCTCACAAGATGTTGACGCACGTAGGTCGATGGCTGAAATTGCATCTTAATTTTTGTGTAACACTGGGCGTTTTACAAAAACGTGAGTTCAAGCGCAACGCTTTGTTTCTTTTTTGCCGACCTAAAGGGAAATGTTTGTTTTATGTAACTTTTCCACACAAAGCTTTCTTTACAAAACATAACCTGCATTCTTGACCCTTTGTCAAAAGATACTACTGACAGCAAAGCTTGACAGTTTATTTCAGCAGCAGCCTTCCTGCCAGTTGAGCGATCTTCGTGTCCCTGAAGCTCAATTGAGGAGTTCTTTGTAGCTTTTGTTCGCGGTCACTTTGCTCATGTGCCAGCCAAGTTTGCAAAAAGGCCCAACCAGTGCTCTGGATTGTTAACAACATTTAATCAAAGCTCAATCAAAGTCGCTGCCCTTTCCCCCGCCCCTCACCAGTATGTCAGTCAGAGGGCTTCTCGTCTCTGTCCGCTGACAGATGACCAAAAAGAGGCCTCTGTACTGTCTTATCTCCATCTAATCCTGCTGTCACATCAACTCTCACATGAAAGAGAGGCAAGAACTCCCCTAAACTAAAGTGTGTGGTACTTTCTTGACTGTAGCAATGGATGCGGGCAAAGGTTCCATGATGTAAAGCTTTATTAGTGATCGCTGACTTTAAATGCGACGTTTTATTTCCAGCTTTCTTCTTTTTTTATTTCCAGCTAATTCAGTTGAGCACAAACAATAAATGCACTGAATGCACTGGATATAATGTTACCCATATGGGAACAGTCAGACGTACAGCTCGGGTTCCCGGTCCATATGCTGACCGGTCCGAGTATCAATCACTGAATCCAAAGGACTTAAAAGAGCCATATTGATTACCGATACAGCATCATAAATCAGGCAGCAGACATACAATTTTTCATTGCATGTACACACAAACTGGATTATGTGTTTCTTATGAAATTATTGCAATAAATCTCAAAGACGTGTCGTACAGGACAGGGAGATGGAGATGAAGTCGTAATCAGCCCAGAACATGGTAGACGTTACATGACTTAGAACTGGGGGAAAAAAACCAAGATGAATCATGGAACGATGGTGAAAAACATATTTTTGTGTTTTTAATCTCACCAATTGTGCACCAAGCACGATTCAAACACACACACACACACACACACACACGCACCCACACACATACACACACACCCACACACGCACACACATACACCCACACACACACACACGCCCACCCGCATTCCATAAAGGGGACACATGTTCATCTGTTGCTTTGCCAAAGGGCATACAGGGAAACCACTGCAATAAGAGCATTTCAAGCCTTGAAATGTTTCCTATTCACTTATTTATTATCGCCACACACCTCACCAACATTGAGTCAAGAAGTGTTTCAAGGCTTTTAGTGATCCAGAAGAAGCCGGACGTCTGAGGGACTTCTCCCCATTAAATCCAGACAGTTTTTTTTTTTTTTTTTATCTCTTGCAGTAATTTGTTCTGCTCAAACTTAAATAGTTACAAAGAGGGATATGGAAAATTTAGCCATGGAGACATGCCCTTAAAGACTTAGGGTTGTAATGTGGATGCAGAAACGTCACACGTTCAAAAACATTTAACATTCTCCTTCCCTTTCACATCAAAGTACCACTGTGGGTTACTTTATCACTTAAAATCCCAATAGAATATAAAGAAGTTATTGGTTGTTGCTTGATAAATAAAACTTTGACTACTTTTTGCAATGTCCTCTAATTATTTATGTCATAACAGAATCAATCTTTACTTATCATCACCTGATTTAGTAACTTTTTGAAAAGTATTAACTTTTTTCTTGACGTTATAAATCTTCCTGGAATGATTTATTTTTGTCGTCTCCTTTGGCTGAGCGATGTCCACCTTCAACAGCCATTAATAGTTAAAACCCTCCATCGGTCAGAGAGGAAGGTGTTTTTAGGACATGGGCTGACTTAGAACAGCCCAAGGGCCTGATGAAGAATAACTGAGTGGACTGCTTCGGAGATGGAACATATTGTCCCTGACGGGAACAGACATTAGACTGATAAACAAGTGGCTCGGGGTGAGCGAACATTTTAGAGAAGCAAGCGAGAGAGAAAGACAGCAAAATGTAACAGAAAAGAGGAGTCTGGTTGAGCAGAGTCCAAAAATAGTTGCACTAAGATCTCAGGAGAACTCGGTGAGAAACCGTTGACCATCCAAGCTGTAACCTGAGATCTGCTTCAAGATGTTTGTTTTGTTGTTTGCACACATTTAGAGGTTTTGTTTCTCTGACATGCTCACAAAGAGAAATAACAATTTTTAACCTCTGGATCATCAGGAAGAAGTTAAACGGCATGCTCATTACCCACTGGAAGCAAATTACACAAACAGACAGGAGATGAGCAAATATCCACTTTATTTAGTTCTCATAAAAGGCATTTTTAAGCCACACCTGGAACACACTGCTTTCTTGTTTAATGCAATGGGAAATATATTCGTCAATATATCAGGAACAAAAACACCTCCAGTCTGGTTCATCCTTGGAAAACATTTCTAGATGTGTGAAGGTTCTGTTTCCTTTTGTTCAAACAATCATATACAAGTATGATGGGAATGTCTGACTGTCGTCCCACTCAAGGATGGGTTCTGTGTCCCAGAGAGCAACAGGTTTTTGTCCAAAAGGGGCAGATCGACTCCAGAACAAAAGCCAAAAAACTAGTGAAGTTGCTGCCTAATGCTAGCAAGGCATAGTCATTATCCAGATTAGAATGTGTCCTGTATCGACATGAGCTGAAACATAAGATGAGGTTAAGGGGTGGAAATAGGCAGGAGACGAAAGTAAGAACAGCGGGAGCAATACGGGATATTTACAGCATCATCGTTCCATAAAATCCCCACGGGCCGAATTTGAAAATTGGACATTATGCCAAATGCTAACACTTAGCTTTTGTCAACAGCTCAAAGACGGAAGTGAGAGCTCCACACAATCCAAATAATTTTCCGGCCAGTGCATTATTTAACACAGTGCGTTAAATAAGAAAACATAAATAAACAAAGTTTCGAGGCAGGTGAAGTTTCCTTGAGGAATTTGAATAATCAAGGTACTTGAATCATTAGAGGAATCTTTTCAGCCCTAGCAAGTGAGGGCATCTACAACCCCGACTCACCCTGAACCCTGAATGGGCCAGAACTCCAGCAAACTACTGTGATACGCTTGTGGATGGATACCCAAAAAGGTTTGACCCAGGTCACACAGTTTACCAGTACCACATACTGAAGACAATATCACATGAATCTCTGGATTATTCTTTCTGCTATTGTTATGGCATTTAGTAAATAGAAATAGCTTAGATAATTCTAACTGATCCAAAACAAGAGAAGTTTGGTGTGATTTAATTTCAGACAGTGAGAAAAAAAAACCCTGTTTGTTCATTTTTATTTGATGTGTATAATCTTCTGGTGCCCAGTGTAAATATATTGCTGAGGTGCAGCTGTAAATGTAAGCGATGTAAAAAGTCAGCTGGGTTTAGGAGGGGGCTTTGCTGAGAGCTGGGGGAACCTTTTATAAAAGCCAACTTGAAGCAGAAGGCAGAATAAAAACTTGATAGCCTGTTGGGAGGGTTTAATAATGTAACAAGAACATGTGGTCTTGCTAGAGTTGAGTACACTTAGGAGTGCACTCAGAAGTGTTGTGGAAAGGATACCAGATGACAAGTTGGGACCAGGAGGTGCCAGGAAGATGGTTAACAAACTGCAGCTATGAATCTGGGTCAGGTCTGTGACGGCTGAGGAAACAGTTTAAACTAATCCCCATATCTGATTACTCAACTCACATCAAATAACAAAAGCTTTGATGCTTCTTGTTTCTACTAATAAGTTGACATTTGGATGCGTGTATTGAAAATATATCCATAATCAAGAATTGCACAGTGACGTTATCCGACATGGTGATTTTCATCATGAGAGTTTTCAAATGTGTGTACAAAAATGTGAGAGCATGTGAAAGTCTGGGTATGTGTGCACTGCCAGTCTGTGCTATCAGGAGGTTTTAATAGAGCAGTATATGCCTTTGCATTTTACATGACTCTAGGGCAGGCTGCTCTCGCTTGTCTGCTCTGTTCAAATCAGATGCTTAAACTGGAGCGCAGAATGGACTTCAGGTCTTCTCATTCTGAGTGCTGCCTTTATGAGCGAATAAAGACGTTTACTGCTGAGAACCGTGAAATCGTGCCTAAATAATCCCCAACAATTTTTGAGACAATTTTTGATTAATACTGTGATATATCATCTGCTCTCACCTGAACTATTTCAGTGTCAAAATTAGCAAACTTGATCGCCCTTCCACTCAGATATTTCTTTGTCAGGATGACGCAGTGCAATCAGACGGGTTACTAAGTGGCAATAAATGATCGACTTAATGAGTCTGTATGGTATTGTCATTTGGATTGAACACAACTGTATGTAACTGGACCTGAAGGTGCTGATTTGTATTTAATTTGGACTGAACCAGATACTTGGTACAAAAAGCAAGGTCATTTTATTTCTTTGTTGCGCTGAATCTTCTTAGCAATAAACATATTTTCCATTAAATAGAGCCACATTTGCCAGGAAAATGCACTTTTTGGTCAAGCAGCCCTGTGCGGCTCGTGACCATGAAAAACCACACTGGGCTTTTTATGGTCCCATCTTGATCTTAAAAGATCTTTTCCATCAATTCCAGACAACTTCTGGTGAAAGAAGTGATGGCTTGGGAAAACAGAGCTTTTCATTTAGTCAAGTCAGGTTTATTTGATTAGCACATTTTAGCAACAAGGCAGTTCAAAGTGCTTCACATGATAAAAACATAGTGACAAGCAATAAAAATCACAGAGTCAAAAGCTGTCATCAAAATCATCTAGAAAAATTATAATTCAATGTATGTCACAGACATTAATGAATGTTCCAGTTATTATTCATCAAAATTTAATCAAAGACAACGCCTAACACATGTTGTTGTTTTTTATTGTGTTTCAAATGCAATTGTCTGGAAGTTTGTTCCAGATTTGTAGTGCTGAGAAGTTTCTTCATGTCTGGTTCTGGTTCTGGTTCTGGGAATGCAGAGCAGAACCGAACCAGAATACCTGAATGGTCTGGAAGATTGATACAACAACAACAACAACAACAAAGGGTCTTTAATGTATGTTGATGCTAATCCGTGATTTATAAACTAACAAAAGTATTTTAAAGTCTATGTTCTGCTGGCTAAGGATGCAGTCTCGATGCAAAGCATCAAGATCAGATTTTACACCAATAATTGTGTACATGTCAGTCCCTCAAGTATACAATTAGGGACCGAATCCAACCCTCCAGGATGTCAATGTACTCCTCCACAGCGGGGTTCATCAGATGGTCTGGCCCGACTGCACTCATGACCTCAACTGTGTTTAACACAAGCAGGAGCTTTGACCTCCTATTTGTGTCAGAGTCTCCAGAGAAGCTACTTTTTCTGACTTGTGACAAATGCTAGTTGAAGAACTGGATGCAGTGTGTCCCCCAGTCAGTGACCAGTGTGGGGCTGCTGTGATTTGATATGGTTGGCTGGAAGCCTTCTGAGGCTCCTGTTTGTTAAATGGAATATGTTGTCTTCTTTCTTAAAGATCAATCATTCAGAACGACAATCAATAGCAAGTTTAAATAACTGGACATAAATTGGAAATGCTTTTCTTCCAAACTGCCTTAGTGTTGGTGTTATGGGAATAGTTGATGCAGTCCAACTTTATTAAGGTGTGACGCTTAGATTAGATTAAAATCAGGAATGAGACAATTGGTTAATATGGGCTGTGTTGTTGGGTCAAGATGGCTGGTCTCTCTAATTACACTCAATTTAGAGAGACTGCTTTACCTAAAGTCTGGTGATCTGTTCAGGTGTTCTCGCACATATCAGGTGGTCTGATTACTGACACACAGTATGCTGTGGTGAGATGTTATGTCATTATGAGTCACAATGAAACCTTTGGAAAAAATTGACCAAAATAAAAAATTGACAAAAATATGTCTCAGCAAGCTTATGGACTGAGGTGACAAATGGTCTCCAGATAGCAGTATCTGGCTTTGTCCTTTTTTTCAAAGAATACCCCTCTACCCTTCCGCCTCCTAATGATTATGTGAAATAAATAATAATATGTCTCAGCTGCTAGACAAAACTAATAGTGCAGATACAAAAGCATCTAATTATTTGCTTAGCATTTTATTTCACCATATTAACCGGGGTCTAGGATGGAATGTGTTGCTGAGTTGGACCAAAAGTCTTGCAGGAGCCAAGCTGAGTCTTAATGAAAGCTCTGACAATATTGATAGCAACTGACTTTAGTTAACCAGCTGAGAACCATCACAATTGTTCTGTAAACTATTTACCGAGGTGAAAAAGTAAGAGGTGTTGCTTTGAGGGAAACACAGACCAATCTATTTTGCATAATTAATGATTTTTGTACACAAAAGTAATAGGTAGACAATGTTTTAATTGGACTGGTACAGCAGCTAAAATTGGCATGAAGGCTTAAATGGACTGAACAGATGCACACCACACTTTTCAGATTTTTTTTTTTTTTTTTTGTAAAGCCATGTATACTTTTTCTTTCCACCTGATAATTAAATACTACATTGATGGTCAATTACAAAACAATCCAACAAAAATACTTTGAGTCCTCAATACTTTTGTAAGTATTATTGACATTTTTTTTTCAATAACAATAATAACAATAGTAATTGAGTCTTTTGAGGGGTGCCTTTGTCTGTACTTGGGATGAGATTTCACACCATTAACCCCCACCCACCCACAACCCCCAACAACCCGCTTTCATCCCGTCATCCCTGCACCATAAATATTTCAACTTCCAATCTATATTCATTATAAAACACATGCTGAATGCAATATGCGGTTGTGAGGACACAAGGCTTTTATTTATTCATCTTATTTATTTATATTTCTTTCCTGAGGGCGAGACATTGGTTTCTGTCCATTCTGTGCTGATTGCTGGCTATTACTGAGCACTTAGAGCCTCCCCCGAACCAGCCAGGGGGAGCACAGGCCTCCAGAGAGGCACTCTTTACTAGTAGGAAGTGTGTTTGTTGTGTGTGTTTCTTGTCACAAAAGTAATTGTGAATTCGGATGTCTGCTGTAAAACAGAATGCTATGACAAAGAAAGTTTTCGATGGAATAATTTTGTTCAAGTTTTCACTAGAAAAAACTTTGGAGATGTTTTGAATATTACCTTCTTTGTCAGCTGCATCAAACTGAGTTTTCTATGGCAAAATGTAGTAAAATACACCATTTTGTATACATACTCCTGCTAGAAATTCAAGTTTCTTTGCCCTTATTCAAACCTCTGCTTTGTATCTTCCTGAATATATTCATACCCCTTGAGCTTTTTCACATTTTGTCACTAGAACTACAAACGTCAGTGTATTCTTCTGGGATGAACCGTGAATCAGTTCACAAAGTTGTGAACTGATTCATGGTTTTCAAAACTGTTTGCCAATGAGAATCTGCACTAATGAAAATGCCCCCTTTACTCTGCCCCCCTCAAAAATCCACTGCCACCATATCCAGAAGTCATCGAGTAACCAAGAGAAAGTGAGTTAACAGATTTAGATTTGATGGATTTATATAACCTCAGTGCATTACCAGTGATGAAAGCAACTTATGTTTGATCCAATTTTATTGTGATACAAACAAAAGTAAAACACACCAAGATTCCAACAGGATTTGGAAGCAAAAGATAATAATAATTGTATAATCAGCTCTTAATTTTATAATATATCTTGTAATCCAGTTTTGTTCTTCTCTATTCAGCTGATTTCTGAAGATGTCTGTGTTTAATCTGGAGCCTTTTATTCAGCATCATCAGAAGAGAATGTTTATGGCAGCATACCGGTGTCTCCTTGGTCTCTTGGGAGCCTCTGTGTGTTGCGGTGCTATAGATGATTGTAGGTCAACTCTGCACATCACACAGTACATGTTCTGCTCTGCGTACATATGAATGACAGCATCTTATGGTACAAAGCCACCAAGGTTTTCCCAAACCTTTCTGTTTCACGTTCTTTGACTAATATGTGGAACTATGTGAAGAAAGTTATTGGAGAAAGCAAAGCAATACTGAGGCGAAACTGAACAAAACCTCTTCTAAGAGCCCTCAAACCAGGGGGCGCTGAAATTCCTACACTCATTTTACATTTCAAAACTTCAGATTTGTTTTGTCGAAAATGCACCAATAGTTTTAGAAAGTGTAATGTCTGTGTGTTTGTAAGCCATGTCCAATTTCAGTTTCCCACACATGACATAAAAAATGCCGTCAGGTTACACATAAAAGAGGAATTTCTACATTAAGTGTGGAGAATAAACTACAAGAACTTCCAAATCGGGACAACAAGAACAGAATTAAGTAGGGGTTTTTTTCCATCCCCGGGAGAAACAACAAATGTCTCTGTTCTTACGAATTATGTATCAATTATTGATTAGCTGCCACAGAAATAGCCTGATTTCTTTTTAAGATGTCAGAATTTAAATCACATTTTACTAAAATCCAGGGATTTAATAAACAATTTAGTCGAACCAAAGACTGGGACTGAAGTTGTTCTTCTGTCCTTTTGTCCCAAATACAAAGACTTTTTATTATATTTAAATTTGAAGTCAGAATTATACAAAATCTTTTTATCTCCAGTGATCAGATGAAATGAGGAATGAAATCGGGCCAGTTTGTAAACAACAGACCTCGTCTCTCTCTGTTTTTCCAAATGTCCTCGAGTTATTTCCGTGTCTAATCACTGGTTTTTAGAAATCTGCTCATGTCAGCTGCAGCTTTCTAATTATGACCGGACTTATATCTCTCCAGCTTAACTTTGTTTTAAATAACTTTGTGTAGTATTAGAGCAAAAGAACATTTCCCTTTTGATTCATTCAGAAATGGGAGATTATCCCACTGAATCACCATCACCTTGGAAAATGTTTAATTTTTAAATATGATAACAAGGTTTAGAAATGTTGGTTAAAAGTTCTGCTCATGTTTTACAGTTTTATTGAAGTGTTTTGGACATATTTTTACAAGCTTCTCAAAATAGTTCATGGTACATTTAGCTTCCCAAGGGTTTGACTGAGTTCTTTGTCCATTTGAAAACCCATTTGTACTCACGTTTTAACATCATGGCTGAGGTCTTGAGAAGTATATCAATCAAGATTTTCTTCATTCTCTCATCTAAATGGGGATAGATGCTGTCCCGTTTGCAGTATTCACCCCCACATCATGATGCTACCACTCCCATATTTCACAGATGGGATGTATTTTTCAGAATTGCAAGTTTCATCCATTTTCCTCCAAATACAATAGAGATCATTTGCAAAGACACTTTAATTTTTGCTGTTGTAGTAACACCTCCTTTTTTGCTTGATTATCTTTCAACTACTTTTTGGCATTAGTTATAGGGTAGATATTCACATTTAAATCAAATCATTAAATACATCTTGAGGTCTTTTTCCAGTTAACTCAAATGTTGTAAATGATTAAACTTACAAAGGCATGACATCATCATGAGGACTTTTTCCAAAGTGTGTTTCTCAAAGGCAGCGTAGTTGTTGTGCATTTACATTTATGAATTTTAAAAAGTAAAATATATTTAAAAAGATACTTATTGTTATGGACTTAAGCAAAAGTAAGTAAAGAAAAAAATTTTTTAATTTCAAACAATGCCAAAAATGTTACTGGTATTTTCATGCTGTGTATCTAAATATCTGATTTTTATAGTAATTTACTTAGAGGGGATTCAAAGACCGTTTGACTCTTTTTGAAAAACATCTTGAAGCATCAGATATCCTGTGATTATTTAAGAAAAAATGTTTTGAG
The DNA here is from genome assembly GCF_027474105.1 of Poeciliopsis prolifica. Taxonomy (NCBI): domain Eukaryota; kingdom Metazoa; phylum Chordata; class Actinopteri; order Cyprinodontiformes; family Poeciliidae; genus Poeciliopsis; species Poeciliopsis prolifica. The sequence goes on along the minus strand of NW_026562391.1, from coordinate 7,014,372 downwards.
CGAGGTAGAGAGCTTCTCGTAATGGATTTTTCTGAAAAACCAAAAACTTGTGTAAAATCTGCTTCTCAAATGCGGCAATTTTGATGGTGTGAAATGTTCAACTTGTTGTGCTGCCTTTCTAACACGAGTCTGTGTTTTGTTTAGATGTTTAACGTATTTTACTTGTCCACATTTACTGGTTTCAGATGTGTGGCCATGTCTGCTGGAGACATGAAAACCCCTGTTTTGTAAATCCCAAGAGCTTGGGAACGTGACCCAATATCAGATAGCATTCTGTTGTTGTTAAGGAGATATGTACAATAGTATGGGAATAGAAAGAGTCAACATCCTCTGCTAACTCTTTCTGGTCCTAATGGATCTTTATTGACTGTCAGCATGAAACCACAGTGATTATTCCTCTCTGCATTCACTGGAGCTCTTTCTCTTTCTCGGGTGTTATGGATAAGTGTCAATACCCCCGCCTTTGCTTGAACGCATCCCTTCAGACTTAGAGCATCCGTCTGCTGCCTCCCGTCCTCCTCATCCTCTTTCCTCTGCCTTTATCCCTCCATCTAACCTATTGATTGGACTAATAATGTGTTTTCAGCAGCAGATTAATGGCACATTATCCTAACGAGGGCGTCTGAGGGGACAGGACGTGAGGGAGAGTGTTAGAGATGATGCTCTTTAATTGATACACAGCCTGCATTCGTGGGCCAAAGTTTTCCAGTGGTGAGAGGTTTTGACGTCTGGTAATGAGAGAAAACAGACGTAGTTCTATACATTTCACCTCAAATAATAATATGCTTTTCATTTGGATAAAATCTTTAGATTACCATAAATTTTAATGAATTATAAGTCAGTGGCTTTTTTTTTTTTTTTGTCTTTTAAAGTGCGTTACTTAGATCTAAACTGAAGCAGAAAATGCAACAGAAATTATTGTTAGTGGGCAACATAGAATGAATGTTGCGTAAATGGTAACTATGTCTACTTGCAGTTGAATACTTATAAGCAGTTTGGCAACCGGATGTTTCAAATAAATTATGCAAAACTTGATTATAAAAATCCCAATTAAGTACAGTAATAGCAGCATGTCTGTAAAACACATTGCGATTGTGTTTGATGTAGTTTATGCCTCATAAAATTAATTGATTAAAAATTGTGCACTTTTACTCTCAAACAGATTCCCCTGCAATTAACTTTTGGACACGTTCCAGTCTGGCCTCACCTTCTCTCGTCTTTGCACTTTTATCTGACTCTGCATCACTTTCTATTATCGGATTTCATCCCCACTGGCATCTTTCAATTTCCTCCACCAATTTGCATTGGTGGTAAATGGGGTAGAGGGGGAGATCCTAAATAGGCAGATCAATGGGCCATCTTGCAGCCCATAATGTATATCACATACACAGGCGTTGCATTTCAAGTTTCCACCCCTAACTAATAGCCTTGTTGTTTACCGAACAATAAGCTGCATCAGCTAGTTTTGGTCTCGGATTTCCCTGCAGGGCTTTGGGACGCTCGGAGGAATCCAAGCAGAGAACAGGTCAGCTGGCACAACAGCGTCTTAAAACGTGGGTTTTTTTTTAGCTTTACTAAACAGTTGTAAGTCTAGGTCTTCATTAAAGCAGGCCTTCTTTCTGCTTTGACTCTTGCATGCTGACGATCTGTCCCGTCGTCTTGGGCGATGACCTCTGTCAGATGACACTGAGAGGTCAAGAGAGGTTAAAGAAATGGGTGAGTCCACCAAGGGGCCCCCAGCATGTCATGCAGAAAAGGTCCCCCAGGCAGGGTTCACACTACGACACACTTGGAGCTGCTCGCCGCCTCCCTTTCTTCTCAGGAAACAACGGGGACCCCTGGCTACAGTGAAGCACAGACCCATGCAGCAATACAAACTGGACCGCGGCTTTTCCAATACAAACACACACTCATCAAGCGGCTCTCTCCCTTTCTTCCCACTCCCTCCCTCATAGCACGCTCTCCCTCTTCGGCCCCCGTTCATTCAGACATAATCAACACAGTTGTGCTTCGGTGCACAGATTACGATAATGAGCTATGGCAAGGCGGTAGGCAAGAGGGAAGCACAGTGAGAGTGGAAGAGGGTCGGAAGAGTGACAAAATGAAAAGGGCTGAGTAGTAGAACTAGAAGTAAGTAGAAGCAATTAGTGTTTCTTACAAGCAGCAGTGCTCTGAGTTAATGTGCAAAGTTAAATAAATCATATGTTGTTTTAAATGATTTGTCTCCCTCTCTGTTAGTCACGCATTGAAAACTGATGGTTTCAAGATGGTGTTATCTTCCCCAATATGTGTAAGGTAATTGCTGACGATATGCCATCATGCCACAACTTAAAGGTTGGCACTCTGCCAAAATGTCTAACTAGACGCAAAGCATTGTGGGTATAGATGAGTGCTGAAGCTTGAAAACATGAGACAGCCTGACGGGCCTCCTAATTTAGTAAACACACGTGCCTGCACTCTGTCTTTCAATCCAATAGAAAATAAAATAATGTCAAAGATCAAAGACAAAGACAAAACCCTGCTCATTTTAAATAACATAGTTACTAAAGGTTAAATATGTAATTAATGTATAATAGTAAGATCAAAGTTTAATACTGATGGATTCAGCCTTTAAACATCTCACAAACACAAGAATAAAATTTGTGTCTTCTTTTTGGTGCAATGCATTTGCTGAATGCATGACCAGCAAATCATTACATCAAAAATCCAAATGTGTTATGGAGAAAACAGAAATTATTTAAGATGCCTCAATAACCACTTTTTAAAAAATAAGCACCAAGGCTGAGAATTAAAACTGTAAGACTTCATATGTGACGTAGCGTTGAGCTCAAGCATTTCCAGCAAAAGGTTTTGCACTTTAAAATGGAATTAAATGCTTATATTTATTTTGAAATACTCTTCTAGATTCAGATACATGTATAAATATCTAATTAGATTTCGCTCTTTATAGCAAAAACACATAATCCCCATCCATTATTATTATTATTATTATTATTATTATTATTATTATTATTATTATTATTATTATTATTAGACTAGCATTATCTATTTTGGAAAATAACATACCCACAGAAAAAAAAATTGTGTTTAAAATAACTATTTTGAAAAAATATAAATGATATAATAACATTAACAACAATACTTATGATAATAATAATAATATAAAGAAAAATGTATACAAATCACTGTGTATTTTTCCAACTACTTGTCCTTCACTTTTTGTTGTTTTTAACCCATCTGTCCTTTTACTTCGACTGTATTTTTATCTGCTTCCTCTTTTGCATGTTACTTTTTATTATATTAAGCTTTTATTATACTATAATCTTAAGTGTTTCACTTGTGCTGAAAAGGTCTTTATAAATAATTGGATTTTATTCGTCTGAATAATATTTACAGGAGAGTGCATTTTCCTCTGTGAGCACTGATCATATGAACACAATGGTCTAAGTATGTTTCATAAAAACTGGACTTGCTGCCGAGACTGGAATTAGATGCACTTCCTCAAAACAAAACGAGATAAGCCTCACCCTTTTGTCTGCATTTGTCATCCATTCGCTGCAAGGATCAGCAACTTCCCGTATTTACTGCCTAAGCAAGGTAAAGAATTACGATCGCCATGGCCCTCTTCTGACATATTGCACATTGCATAATTAATACATGCAGATGTAATGCAGTTGCACACCACTCAGAAATGCAGACAGGCATGAGTTCCAGACCTCATGTCTCCATGTGACTCCCTTCTAAACTTATCGAGTTTACTTTAAATTTACCAGACGCATGAGTGCATGATGAGACTCATTGATCGCTTACATTTTACAAATATTTATACTTTTCATAATAGTTTTTAGCTACTTTCAGCAGTACTTCTGATGTATTTTTGACTTGTCACATTCACTAAAACAGGTGAAGCAGCAGTATGGGGTTTTGGATTATGATTCAACCTCAGGTCAATTTATAAAATCATATGTTAAAAGATTTTACTTGTCTACATTTTTGCAACTCAGGTTCAGTTTGCTTATTTGTACTTTTCACCTTGGATCATTGTGAAAAACTGCAGAATGTAATGAAAATAGCATTGTTTTGTTCTTGTTTTTTTTTTTTTTTTTCATTTTTCATCTTCATATAATTCCTGAAATATATTTGCATGTCAAAAAATTGAATTAATTCTGAAAAGCTTATTTTTCAGCTGTTTAATAACATTAAAATGTGTAATGAGCCTCTTGGCAAAGTGGAATAAAGTAAGAACGGATATTTAGAAAAAAAAAATAAAACACATGCGTAAAACTAAATAAATCGTTAACTACATTCATTTAAATACATAACTTTAGTATTAAAAAATCATGACAGAAAACGCATGCAGATAGGCTATAGTAATAATTTCTTTGGTGGCTTAGGCTGCAGTTGATAAAATAATAAGAAGAAGAAAAAAGAAATAGTATGCGATAAACAATAACATGTAACTGTTTCAGGCCTTCTTCTTGACTATCAGTTATGTAACCTGTTCTTCTAAAGGCCTTTTCTTCAACTGGAAATAAATAATGCTGCATATGCCTATTCGTATGGAATAGGAAACTAATCATTTCCCATTAGAGTTACAGTCTTCATTAAAATGATGCTTAGAATAAAAAGTTATGGTCGCTAAACGTCTCAAACGCTCCAAAAAACTTGGCTACAGGGCGACCAAAAATAGTCTTTTTTTCCGCACAGGAAGCCATTGCAATGTCGTCATACGTCCCCGTCGTACAGGCTGAAGTACTTGCTGGCGTTAGAGAAGCAGAGGTAAGGCGTGCTACTCCCCGGGTACACCACTGGAAGGGGCATGGGCAGCAGACATCTGCCCAGCAGGTTGCTCTCTTTGTACAAGGGCGGCAGGTTCCCCACCGACGCCGGTTTCCCAGCCTCGGGGAAATCGCCGGCCGGTCCGTCGATCTCGGTGGAGATCTGGCGCTTCAGTTTATTCCTGCGGTTCTGAAACCATATTTTCACCTGCGTCTCCGTCAGCTGCAGAGAGCTGGCCAGGCACGCGCGCTCCGCGCTGCTCAGGTAGCGTTTCATGTCGAAGGTAGACTCCAACTGGAAGATCTGTCTCTTGGAAAAAATTGTGCGCGTCTTCTTTTTGTTCACTAGTTTGCTCTTCTTGCTGGGGCTCCCTCCTCTGTGGGGGTCCCCGGGAGCCACCAGCGCTGCCGCCGTCACCGTGGTGGAGATGGAGCCGCTGTCGTCGCAGCTGCTGTCCCCGCTCTCGAAGCGCGTGTCGGCCGCCTTCCCCTGGTTCACGCAGCCGATGATGACCGAGTCCACCGTTCCGCTGCCGGTGCTCAGAAGCCCTGCAAATTCAGCGAAACTCACTCAAGCAGGCCTTTCTAGTTTCTCCACATGTCGGATTGAGGAAAAACGGCGATAAACAAGGCAAATTCTCCAAACTTCTTACCCCTTTGGCTCAGCTTGCTGCCCGGGTCTGGCCTCCGCTCTGGGACCGCTTCATCCTGCTGCCCGGAGGAATGACAGCTGTCACAGCTCGTCCTCAGGTTCAGGATGTTGTCAATGGTGAATTTCAGAGAGGCGATGGGTCGACATGGTGCTTCTGCTTTGTTCATATTCTCCTGTGTGAGACTGTAATTTTTCCTCCACCTCAGACTTTCTCCCTGAACTCTGAACCGGGGTGTTATTCTCTCCGCTGGCGGTGGGACGGTCCTCGCACCATAGCAGCAGCCACTGAGCAGACGCAGCTCAGATCTACTCGCGCTGTTACCACTCGCACCAGACCGAGCGCTGGGTCGTCGCTGATTGGCTCAGAGACTCTGTCGGAAAGGGCCAATGGCAGTCGGAGAACAGAATCAGATGGGGAGAACCCGGGGGAGCAGTGTGTGTGTGTGTGTGTGTGTGGGGGGTGGGGGGGGGTTCCTGCGGCTCTTTTTCAATAATAAAAAAAAACACCTCATACTGTTCTCATCATCGGAGCGGTGTCTCGTGGAGTCATTACAGAGCCCCTGGAGAGGATCACATAATGCGATTTTACAACTTCTAATTTGACACCAACTGCATTCCTTCATGTGTTTTGATTTGCAAATGTCAACGTTGTAAAACATGCACCGTCCTGCACATTTAATTGCGGACTTCTCAGATATATTCAGCCTTTCTGCGGGACGGCTGATACTCGATGCTAATTGAACTCTGAAATGTCATTCAAAGCACCAAATGTCTTTAAGATGTTCTTTATAGGCATTGCGGAATAAATGTTGTTAATCTCTCTCTCTTTTGTAATATATATATATATATATATATATATATATATATATATATATATATATATATATATATATATATATATATATATATATATATATGGTAAAGGTCAGAAAGTTGTAGTTTATGAATTCAGTGCGCTGTAAAACATACAAAGAAGGGGACACTCCAAGAAGTTTAACATTAATTAACTTAATTAAAAAAATAAAAAATCCTAAATAAAGCTCTACATGCTTGATGAGTTGGCTCGAAGAAAATTAGAAATGTTCAAACTAAATTTAGGTAAGGATCGGAGCACAATGACAACAAACACGTACGTTTTAGTGCATGATTGTTTTATTTGTTTTTTCTAATTATGTGAAAAAGTGACAAAGTTGGGGAAAAAAGATCTGTGACTTTAAGTAGACTATAAAAATTTTCAAAAAATACGTGTATTTAAACATTACATACAACCCGCTACCGACAGTCTGGCCGGGTTTATTGATTTGTTGCATAACCTCAGGAACAGAAACAGAACGTCTCGATGTTTCGTATGTCTTGGTGCAGACCGCATTTTTCCCTCTGCGGCATGCTGGATTATTGCACAATTATATTGACTGACTGAATATTTGAAGTTTTTTTTTTTTTTTTTCCAGTCAGGTTGAGGTTCTACACCAAGCCGGTCATCTGTGAGCTTAACATATTCAACGGCGACAGAGGATGGCTGACGGACCAGGAGGGGGAAACTGGAAGTCCGCTCAGGCTGAAACCGAGAACTCCAGTGGAAGTTTGCCTCTCGTGATACAGAATCGGCACTCTAAAAATCCGCTGAGTTGAGTTCGGGATGTGCGTGGCCTCCAGGTCTGCCGCCAGCTGCCTCTTCCACTTGTTCCTCCGGTTCTGAAACCAGATTTTCACCTGAGTCTCCGTCAGGTGCAGGGACGCGGCCAGACTCGCTCTCTCGGAGCTGCTCAGATACCGCTTTAGGTCAAACGTGGACTCCAGCTGGAACACCTGGCTGCGACTAAACACGGTGCGGGTCTTCTTCTTCCGGCCGGAGCGCGACCCGGACGCTGAGTCCCGCTCCCGCCGCGCGTCCAACCCGCTTGACTCCTCGTTCTCGTCCGTGAGGCTGCCGTCAGCCGTCTTTTGGTCGGTTTCGTCGCTGCTCTCAGTCATCGGTTCCGAAACGGCGGGGGAGTTCCTGTCGCTGGTTGACAGTGCGCAGCTGGGGTCATCCGATGTCGGGCCTTGAAAGGAGACAAAACAACGTTTCTGATGAGGACATAAAATCAGTGCAGACTATATTCCAAATATTCAGTTTTTTTACGAGTTCTATTGTTTTTCTAACGTTGCTCCTTCTATGTAGCTTCTTTAGAAGCAAAATAATATTTGTGTCTACGTGATGTCATATCTACACATCCATGCTTCATTTCATATCCCAGGACAGACCAACTGCGTAATTCCAATGACTTGTTCACTAAAATAGTTTTACAGTAGGCCCATGGATCATTGGGGATAAGATCTTGTAGGATCCTTGGCGTCAAAATCACTGTAGCCTATACATCCAAATTACAATAAACTGATGACTGTGCACACATAGTTTAAAGATTTTTACAATCCTATTTGCAGGATTTATTTTTTCACTTATACAAAAGAGATATTGCCAGGCGGTGTGAGTAACACCATCACCATACACCAAGTTAACATGTCCTTAAAGCGTTGTGTTGTTACCACTGACGTATAATAATAATATTGCTGACACGATCATTTCTAAATAGCTGCACATTTGTTACTCTCACAAAATATTGAAGTTAAAATACACCACACTGATATAGTTGTGTACTTATTTTGAAATTTAGAAAACATATATTCTTTTAAAAAACAACAACAAAGAAGCATGCAGGGCCCCCGGAAGGCCCCCAGCCTTTAGCAACTTGCACCCACATCCCTTTGATTCCCGTATTTACTAGTTGACTACAATGAAATCTGAAACATGGGCTCCTCGATCAGCCTCCTGCTGGCAGACATTTTTATGGGGGTAATAAAAGTTAATTTCCTGGCAATAAGCTGAGTGTAGTTGATGACGCTTCACATCGTCACGTGTCACACCAGGCAGACTATGCAAGGTTCCCCTGGCGGGGGTAACTGACACATTGGTGCTCCAAAACATCTTTGATGAACTCCTCCTTTTTGAACTCGAAGAATTAACCAAAACTAGAAAGTTCAGAAGCGGCGTAAATACCAGCAAGTCAAGACTTCTCTTCACCATCTTCTCGGGCGTATAGGCAGGAAAATTCTTCCGCTTTTCAGAACAACAAACCAGCAGCTTGGTCAAAGTTGGGAGGCGCATAAATACTTTTCGTTAGCTTGGCCAGATTGTGAACTTTTAGGCTGTTATTTCCAGGCAAAAGTGAGTCTTATTCAGAAGAAAAAATAATCTGATTTCCATTTAAATATCTGCGAGCAACCAATTTGACAATTATACCAGCAGCTTGTCAAAGCCATTAAGTGACGCATCAGAGGCAGGCGCTCTCAGCTCTGATGTGATGATGACAGTGGCACAAATGTCACTGAATGCGCGTAAAATCGTCACATTGTCGTGCTTGATCTATGCATGTAACCGTCTGATATATTTAGGATTTTTACAATGAACAGCTGCAGTGACAGTGTTTGAACAGGCATTCCGCTTGGAAATGAAACGTGCAGCACTTTGACAACGGAAGGCATTCTAGCTTTTAAAGTCTGTCAAAGCCAAAACTGGTGAGAAAAAGAAAAGCAGAAGCACACACACACACACATACACACACACACACACACACACACACACACACACACACACACACACACACACCCACACACCCACACCCCCACACACACCCCACACCCCACACACACACACATACACCCCCCACACACACACACATACCCCCCCCCCCACACACACACACACACACACCCCTACACACCCACACACACACACCCACACACGCACTCACACACACGCACACACAGGGTCCGCAAAGGTTTAACGCCATAAAATATAACTAATCGGTTTCTCGATATTTAATTATTGACCTTTTACGCACAGTTAAGCAAAAACAAATTATAGAAAGGTAAAATTCTAATTTGAAATATAATATCGAGTGTTAACATAACAGAATCGACGTGTAAATATAACTAAGAAATATGAACGTTACGCTGTTCTAAAGCTTGGGACGCTTTGGTTTCCCATTTTACGCAGTGGACCAGAAACAATAACCAAAAGCTTTGTTCATTGAAATGTCATTGCCATTATCTTGACTCACTGCGTGGTGTTTCAAAAGCTCCGATGTTCGCCACAGTCCCATCACGGGTCCACTGCATCGAAAAGTCTCTGTACGAGCAGCGGGACGTGGCGCTACAGCAGTCCAAAGCCGAGGGGCTCTCGTCGGTGTCGTGGGCGGATTTCTCCTCGGCTTCTGCCGATACCGACCCCCGTTTCTCCCACCCCTTGCTCAGCAGATTCTCTATGAAAAACGACGAGCCTCTCGGTGGAGCGGGAGCCCCGTTGTCCGCCGGCCTGTCTTGCATCCTTTCTTTGATGTCACGGAGCTGTTGCGCAAATCGCCAGCGAGCGGATCCTCTTTCAGTCGAGCGTTATCTAAAGTCCGAGCGTTCATTTCAGACGTCGCTGCCTTCGCAGCGCGGCAGAGACGTGGATTTCCTCCTCGGTGCGGGCGGGATGAGGGGCAGACAGAGATGGAAACGGCATCCCGCAAACAAATGAAGTTCTGAGATTAATGAGCCCAGGAGTCATCCAGCTATTGGACGAGCGCGGCGGCGAATGACGCTTTCTAAGGAGAGAATGACAGTGTCTCGCGAGTTAGTATGCGTGTGTGTGTGTGTGTGTGTGTGTGTGTGTGTGTGTGTGTGTGTGTGTGTGTGTGTGTGTGTGTGTGTGTGGAGGGGGTGTGTGTGGGGGTGTGTGTGTGTGTGTGTGTGTGTGTGGGTGTGTGTGGGTGTGTGTTTGTGTGTGTGTGTGTGTGTGTGCGTGTGTGTGTGTGTGTGTGTGGGGGTGTGTGTGTGTGTGTGTGTTTGTGCTCACGTGCAGGGCAGTCCCTCGAGGCCATGCAGACCAGAGGAATCTCTCTGTCCGAATTGACGCACTTTCTTGATTTGCGTCAGTTAAAGTGCAAATCAAAGGAACATCGAGCATAAGAACATGGATGTTGCCCTTTCAGTAAAAAAAAAAGGTACTCTGTTTTTTTCTCTCTCTTTTAATATTTAAAGAAAATATAGGTTTCCCAGTTCTAAGAAAGCTTGTTCGTAGTGGTTGGACATTTTTGGACATGACTAACTGCACCTTGGAGTTGGCCAACCTGGACCAAATTCCTATGTCAGTTTTGATGAATATTACTGACCTTAATTTTTCTCTTTCATAATTTTTCTCTGATATAATCAATCAGTCAATCAATCAAGTTGTTTTGTACAGACCTGAAAACATACACACACACACACACACCCCCCACACATAATAACACACATCATAATTTGATTCACAATGCGAAATGAATAATGTAAGTCTTTTTTTTAAATTACTTTATTTTTTAGGCTAAGCACAAGAGAATTTGTGGGTGTTGAATGCACAAAACATTTGAACAATCATCATTGAGGCAACGAGCTCACTTGGAAGTGGAGACCCCAAAGCACATCCTGCTCAGTGCCTCGTAATTTTTTGCTGGCTCTGATTAGAGTACGGGTCTTCAAATAAGTAGAATCCAATAATATAGATAAGTATATCACTTCCAGGTGATCTGAAACATGTAAATGAGTGCTGACGGGCGTCTTTACCCTTTTCGTCCAAATGGCAAGACATTTGAGCTTTTATTTTCCTCAATGGAGTCGGCGATGCTGACCTTTTAACTCCAAACTCTGTGTGTGCGTCTCTGCCTCTCCCTCCCTAAAGGCAGACTTACCCTTTGACAGAGGATCAGTGGTAATGCTGCTCCTCAACATAACACTCAGCACAGTCAGGAGGAATATGAGCCAAGGTTTTACAGAGCTCAGTCTATGCACCTGTCTTGTAATGCTCACCGCAGGAGAGACACTGGCTGATTTGGGTTTTCATTGTGTTCTCCCAAAGGGAAACCTGTTTAACATCCTTCACTAACTATCTATCTTAAACGATCTGTGAAGATTCGATTTGTCTTTAGCTGTCAGCAGATTTAGTGTTTTTCATTAGATAGATAGATAGATAGATAGATAGATAGATAGATAGATAGATAGATAGATAGATAGATAGATAGATAGATAGATAGATAGATAGATGATGGATGGATGGATGGATGGATGGATGGATGGATGGATGGATGGATGGATGATGGATGGATGGATGGATGGATGGATGGATGGATGGATGGATGGATGGGATGGATGGAGGATGGATGGATGGATGGATGGATGGATGGATGGATGGATGGATGGATGGATGGATGGATGGATGGATGGATTGATTTACCCAAACAAATGCATAAACAGTATGTGTGTTCTTGACTAATTTAATTAGTTGTCAAAAACAAAGAATTACTTTTGAAACATGTTTTTGAAGGTTTGTAAAACTATTCAATTAAGCCTGACGAAACAAACTGACAGCATAGTAGAAACAGGCTCTCCAAAATTGGTCATTTGAAAAACAATGGGCCAATATTTTCAGTTGGAGAGCATTTTGCTGACAATGTAGCATAAGATGTTTTATCTTCATTAATTAATTAAATGACAGAGCATTTGTTGGTGCATCATCTGCTCTGTTTTCTTCATTAGGTTTTGTCTTAAAATTGAAATTCTCATTTGTTTTTCCTTTGCTGCTGTTTGTACCTTAAGATCTGACACAAACTCCACAGCCAAATTGAGAATTGTGAAAAACTGCATTGGTCGTGGTCATTTTATTATATTGTGTTTCTCTCTGTTTTTGAAAGAAAATGAAGTGTCAGGCTGTTTAAACCTTGCATTAGATCAGGTTTCTATGTGTACATCACACCGTCTGAATGATGTTGCACACCGGCTGCTTCAGAGACCAACAGTCCAATCCCCCCAAACCCCCCTCTCACTTTTCCGTCTCAGTCTTCTCTCCTCTCTCTCATCCAGCTCTGATCCTCATCCGGCCTGGCGTGCCCTTTGCTTCATAACAAAGCCTGCTGGCCTCCTCTGATGCTATGCATGACCCTCAAACCCCCCCCCCCCCCCCATGCCTCCTCCACCCTCTTCCCCTTGCCTCTTTGCTCCACAAATGCAACAGAAACACAGTCGCAACCACACACACACACAAAAATAAATCAGATCATCAACATTTGCTCCAGGAGACAGCTGCATCAAATTGAGCATGTTTCTCCACTTGGCGCTGGTGAGTGTGATCCTTCCCACTCCTCTGTGCTGTGAGGCCTCAAGCGCCAACGTGCATGAGCAGCTCGTCTCCCGGTTTGCTGGAGAGAAAACAAAAGTCAATCATAGGATGGCAGTGAAGCTACATTAGAAGATCCTGAAAAGTGAATTGATGGTGTGTAACATAGAAACTCAACATTACCGAGAAATTGTATCCTTTTTATTTATTTATTTATCTTTATTTTATTTTTTTCAGTCATTTTGGTCAAAATTGACTCTCCGGTCAGAATCGAAATTCTCAAAACTGCTTCTTCGATCTTCAACTCATTGAGTAACTTATGCACATCAAAAAAGCAGTTTCTCAATTCTTTGAACAATTTGCAAATTCTTTTGTACATTCATGTAAGGGATTATACAATTGTCTGCTTTCCCCTACATTTCTAATTGTTATGTCATGTAAACAATGTATTATAGGAGTCGCTGTTGGGTTTCTGGCAATGGAAGAACAAGACATTGGACAGCGTCAACAGACAGAGAGAAAAAGATGAGGAAGAGGAGTGAGGCTGTGGTTGAGGAGCTAGGAGACGAAATAGAGGAAGAGACTGAGGACATGAGCCCGTTTCTGTCGTTCTCAGGGTATAGTTTGTGACCCACAACAAGATCCTGATGAAGTTGCTCTCAACCTACTCTTCATTTCTTCAGACTGTTGAGAAGTTTTTCCTTGATATGATAGATCTGACCAGACAAATGCACAGATGACCCTTCTGGCAACAGCGAATACAACATGTGATGCCCAGAGGCTGGGTAAGACTCATTCTATGTTTCATCGATAGAGAGGATATTTGTTGTGACGTGTATCAGAATTTGTGACCCGGCAGCTCGAGATGTCAGGAGACGTAGGAAGACTGCACCGCAATCCCAAACCGTTGTGTGTACAGTGCGACAGATTATCTTAAGCTCCCATTTTTACTTTTGTTTTTTCTTTGTTCTCCACAGTGACGTCTTTTCCTTCCTAAATCACAATGACATGATCTATCAACAAATTACAGAAAAATCATAAACGGGAATCTTGCCATTGATCTTCCACAATTACAAGTTACTATACTTGTCGGCAATACGTTAGCCATAGTTTACTTCAGAACACCCCTCCAGAGTACACTGTTATATTGAAACCCTGCTGTGCTGTTGAGCGTCAATCCATTTAAAGTTGACTGACTGGACCTGCAAGCATACAGCACTGGCAAGGTCAGTGGAAGAGGAACTAGCCCTCATCATCAAAGTCCTCCACCATGCGTAACACTGGGTAGGAGGTCCTCATATTTTAGAATATGCTATTTTTGATTGTTAGTTTATATATAATATATCTATATTTCTAACATTAATTTCCCTGCAGTCACTATGTTAAAAGCGGCTGTTAATTCTGCAGGACTTTTGCTCTCGTGGATCTGGAGCTCACTGCTCTCCCAGCATATGAAAAATGGGGAGAGATTGACCCAGTTCGTTTCTACATTGAGAGAGGCAAGCAGAAACAGATGGTCTCCTGTGAGACATTAAACAGTTTTTGCTGCAGAATGATATAGTAAGTCAGTGAATACCGAGACCTCACCCAACATCTGAGCTGATGCACAAAGCACATGTGATTATGTGAAATAGAAAGAAACATTGCAGAAATGTGATCTCTGAACATTTGTACTAAAAATTGTGGCATATGAGCAAATACCACTTTGCTGAATAATGATAGTGATTTTAGATTTTTAGGAGTTATGAATCAGAAAGGAACCACAGGGCTTGTACCTTTAGATTAAACGGGGCCCTCTACCGGTTAAAAGTGTGTATTGCGCTCTTACGCATCCATCCACAAGTCATCCTCTAGTATAGAGTATTTTTCTGTTTGTTCGTTTTATTGTAAAATGCGCCAAAGCTTCATCACGAGAGCCATCTTTAATACTTAAGAAGACATCCATGTAAATTTCTAAAGAGAAGCGCGTTTGTTAGACATTTAGGATTTATTCAGGTGGGAACTGACATGTTGGAACTGAAGTCAAATCAAAATGTATTTTTTGTCGCTCCAACTTTTCTCTCTTCTACAGTTTGCTATCCTATTTTCATATATTATTTATTTATAAATTTTTTTTATCGGGTTTTTTTTCCCCTTTTTTTTCTCAGCCACCAAGCGGACTCACTCATGATCGCTCCGGGTCTGAGATCGTCACGTGGTCCTGTAACTTTCTCGCAGCGTCTTGGTTGCCCGGTTTCCCTGACTGACAGCCCCGCGCCCAGCCCGTCTGCGATAGCTCCGACATTAATAATTCACCGCGCAAATCAGTTGATGCTGCTGACTTCGTTCCCATTGATATTAGCCGAGGTGAGCGTTCTTGGCCAGACTGGGTGACGCCGGGCGGACCGGCATAAAGTGGGCTTTAATTGCCCATAATCTCGGTCGTTCCCTTTTCCTCTGGGTGCGAGTCAACAGCATGTGTAGTCTCTGAACGCCGGGGCTCAGTCAGGCTGCAGTTCTCAGCGTGAACCTCGCGACAATGCTGGGAGGACATTTTATTATTATTATTTATTTATTTGATTGTTTTTTTTTCTTTTCCAAACTCTGAGCTCAAAAGCACTCGAGTCGATTCAGGGGATCGTTGCAGACTCGTTGCACTGGAATCCTGAGGCAGATCAGCTGTACTTTTACCCACAATAACTTTGCTTTATGTACATCGAAAGACTCAAAACTTCCTCAAACTATTCACATCTCCGCTAAACGTCTTATGACGCATTAATGCACATAACTCCCCAACTTGGTTTGACTTACAGCCACTCATTTTTCTTATTGCTTACTCATCGTATCAATTGTTGATGATGTATAAAGCCTCTGACTTTAATTTACAAGTATTTTTTGTTGTTGTTTTTATTGGACTCTTTATCACACAATGAAATAGACTCTAAAATCTTAATGAATTTTGCATTTGCAAAACGTTAAGAGTGACGTCGACTCCTGCGTCACGGGAAGACGGTCAGGGTTTGTTTTCTTCGGGTGTAAAGGTGTGAATGTTTAGCTTTAAAAGCAAAATGACACCCAGACCACTCGAAACTTAGAAACATATTTTCCAGAATTCCTTTGGATGCTACTTGGTTGTTTTGTTGTTGTTTTTTTATTATTATTATCATTTGTTTTGTTTGGTTTTGGGTTTTTTACATGAAAATGTGGCAGAAAAAAACAAAATACAATAAAATGGTGAAACATGCTTCACAAATGTAGTATGTAATTTATTTATTTATTTAGATTTCACGAATCTGCTCCCATGCAATTTTTTTTCTTCAAAGAAGAAAATTCCAAACTCCTGTTTGACTTTATAAACCCTTTTTACAATCTCGAGTTAAAAGCGCTAAATGCCACCAAATGTTCACAGAGACACAGAAACAGCGCGGTCTGTCTGACAGAAAGATCATAACCAGAGGAACTAAAAGCCCATAAAGACGCGCGTCACCTCCGCCGTTCCCCTCCCTATAAATCGCAGGGCCAAGTGGAGAATTTCTGACGGGACTATCCGTTTGTTTAACCTCTTCACGGTACGTTGACCCCCATCAGGACGCGCTCGTCAGGTCAGTACAAAGGGGCAAAGGGGGAGCGGACGGGGGGTGGGATGGGATCCACTGTGGTTCTGGTAACAACTGAGCAAAACGACACGTGAGATGTGAGCCTTCTCAGCTGCCATTAATTTTTTTTAAAAATTACCAAACTTCATCAAGAAATAAAAGTTGTGTAGAAACGTGCATAAGAAAGAAATTGCTTGTTTACTTGAAGAAAATAAATAAATACAAATAAACGGCATCTGTCTGTGTCTGTCTGATGCTTCAATTGACCGAGTCTTCATTATTTGCTGCTGGAAAAGGTCAATAGTTTCTGCTCCCCGTTGAGACGATTTTCCTCAGTTTGTGTTACTTTCAGTTGACTCAAAGCCAACGACTGAAACACCTCATTAAACAGGCAACGACGTTCCTGTTATAAAGTGGGTCAATCCTGCAAGAACAAACCGTTTTTGTTTTTCCTTTTCTTCATTTAATTCTTGAAAGCACTGACAACTACTTTGTGTTCTTGTCAGGAGTGCGCATGCAAGTCAGATCCGCACGCACTTTAGTTTGATCGCAGCTGAAAAACAATAAAACAAAATCCGCTTACAGAAATCCATCAAAGCGAACCATGTGAGTTTCACCTCCTCAGCCCGCTGGGAAGCCGATTTATTCAGCCTTGCGCCACACAGACTGTAAGAAGGATCAAACCTTTATGCCTCAAGCTGACCGGAAGTCTCTCGGTTACGGTTAACGCGCGAGAGGGTTCTGAATGAGGAGGTGGCAGGCCAGGTCCATCATATAGATATGGAGTCACAGGGAGGGGCAGACATGCCAGAATCACCCCAAGTCCTAGTTCAAGTACATGCCGATACTTTTTTCTTGACTTTACAAGTTCGCTGTCAGTGTTAGGGACCTGACAGAAAATTTCCAGCTTTTGTAGCTCTGTTCTAAACAGTCCTTTAGTGGTAAGTGTTTCAACCACTCTTTCTTCAACTCGCCGCATCAATTAAACTGACTAATAAGGCATCAAAATTATATCTACTTATATGAGACTTGTTCTCCCCCTTTTCCTAGTTTCGCACTGGTGTGAGGAGAGTGTTTTTATATATACTGCCATAGTCCTTGCAGTTTTGTGGATAATATTTTTAGTTTTAGATCTGTGTACTAAAATTCTAGTAATAATTTGACATGACTTTGCGTTTTCAGTTTGTAGTGAAGCCCAAAAGTATTCATGCCTATTAAAGACAGATTAATAAAGTTATTTTTATTTGTCCAAGAAGTCTGATTCTGATGGGAAATAAGAAATGTGGTTTCTCAAAATGAAAACAGTGTTAAAGGCTAAATTGTAAAAAAAAAAAAAAAAAAAAAGACATTTTTCTTTTCATTTGATGTAAAAACACTATGATGAATAAGTATTGATATTCTCTGTAAATAATTGCAGGATCATTATTTATCATTTAAAAAAATCTGGGTTGATATAACAAACACTTCCTAATTGGTGTGCACATGTTTACATGTCTCACTGGTATTTAAGTATCTTTGGTGATGTTACCCAAAACCTTTGATTTGTGGAAGCTCCCCTTGGTGTCACCCTAATCTTCAACTCTCTCCACAAATTCTGTCACCAGATTCAAGTAAGGATTCAAAGACTTGAATATGACTTGTAGTAAAAAAAAAAATACAAACAAAAAAAACATGTTGATAAAATTTAGAAGATTACTTCATATCTAAATAGGTGTAAATAACTATGCATTTTATGAAATTTACTATAAGCAATGGTATTCAAAGCAAGGCCATTCAGAAATCCTGACGGTTGCAGATGGGTGTAGGGAGTGAACTCTTTTCACACATATTCAGCAAGTCAATATGTGTGGAAATATCCACTTGTAGTTTTAGCCCAGCAGAGAAACAATAGGTCAGTTCTCACAACTGCGAAAGTCGATGTTGGACTGTTTCAAGATGGCTTTAATTCAGGAAGTCCAGTGAAAGAGAAAGGGAGGAGCTTCAGGGAGCGTTGCGTGACAAGACTGAAGAAATCAGGCCATAGCCTAAGCACTGAGAACCCTTCACACACTCATGCACACACACTTGTTGCTCCTTTATGTCACCTCAGTTTAACCTATTAGATTTTCTGCACATTCAGTACAACTGACCCCACAAATAAACCTTTTTTTAATTTCCTTTACCTTATTTCTCTGCTTTTTAGTCATCTGATTATTTTTCTTTTTTTAAATAACTGAGCTAAAGAAAAAAAAAAACTTTACATTTAAATTGCTGGCAATTTAGAAGATGTTACTTCTTCCTGGGTTAAAAAATGGCAAATTTTTAGATTGTATTGCTGAGAAGTGACTGGAGCAAAGATTTTGAATTTTCACGTCTTTGGGTTAAATGGTGGACATTTAACCCAAAAGGTATGAAGGGACCTTTTGATACCTTTAAATCAAAAGACAAAATCAGCAGATATGTGCACCAACAGAAGGTAGATATTCATAAGTGAATTATGTATAAAATATATGCATTTGTAAATATGCATTTTTGAAATAAAACATTTGCAAAAAAAAAAGAGAAAAAAAAGGTCAGAAAAAACTTATTGTTTAAGTAAAAATGATTTTAAAAATCTGCAGTTCATACACAAATGTGTGAATGAAGATACAATCTTTACTTTAAGATTAAAATTGTGTATATAAACCATAATTTATAACCAAATTTCAGAACAGGCTTGTCATATTGTCATGAAAAACAAATCCAAGTAACAAGGGTCGTATTTCCATTAAAACTGCTCCACAATAGCATGGCAGATTCACTCAGACATGCACATAGTGACCACTTGATGGCACTAAGGGCCTTTCTCATAACAGAAGGTCTCTTCTGAACAGAACAGAACAAAGTAGAATAGAATAATCCACTGATTTTCCCTTGGAGAGAAAAATGTTTAGCCCATCAGCAGCAAAGTGATTGTATAGAGCAACACACTGAAAACAACAACAAAGAAGAAATTTACATATCTTAGTCGAAAATGTAATTTTAAAAATGTAAAGTAAAGTAAACAAAGGAAATGCACTTTCTCATATCTTATTTACATATTCTATTATTTCATGGGGGCGGGTAGTGTTGCTGGACAAGCAGTGTAGCAGCTCCTGAGCAACAATAACATTAGAACATTGCAGCATGTATTGTGTAATAGTGCGTAGTGGAGACATTGTCAGGTTATCCTCTCACTGCAGGACGAAGGTGTTTCTCTGGATTCATTTATCCAATTATTCCCACTGAGATGCTGGGAAGCTGCTGATCCAGTGCATCAAACTTAAAATATGGCTCATGCTATAGAGACTCATCCTGTGCACTCTAAAAAGACCTGAGTCTTCATAGCAGGTAGCCCACTGGGGCCATACCTGTAAAGGTAGCACCCAGATTCTCATTATATTCCACAATCTGAATGCTCTTTTGCAGAATGTTCACTGGTTTCATTGTTGATGTTAGCTTGATTTCAAAGTTGCTGATTTAGCTCCTCCTTTCAAGAGTTTTAGGGCCACCAGGAGGTGATCTCTGGGCAGACCAGGAACTTGCTGAACATATAAATTACCTCAATATGCAATGGATGGACATGTTTGATAATAGGAACAGTCCCACTAATAACATTTAATGTTGTTAGTGGCACTGTTCTTTCTTTTCTTTTGTTCTTTTCTTTTAAGCAAATGCTCACTTAGAAGTCTGAAAGCTTTCCTCTGTTACTACATATTTGGATGCACAAATTGAAATAATAATTTCTAAAAGATTGTCACAGTCATTTTTAGAAACCAGCTCTATTTGGATCACCAATGTAACATTTATATATCACTAGAACAGTAATTATTTGCTTTATTATCTGCCTCAAAACCTGACAGTTCCAATTAAACAACTTGAGTGGATGAAAGTGAATGTTTCAACCATGAGATGGCAAGAGAGTCAAACTAATGGATCCCTGAAAGAAACCAGCGTCTCTTTTGGCCCTTTTTGGTTAGTTGTCATGGCAACAGGAGTGCTTATCCGGTCCTCCTGATGGCTTTTACTTTTGAAGGTCTTTCACTCTTTCTTGGCATCTGTTTGTGTGGGGACTTTGAGGAAAGTCTCCTCCTGCTCTCTCCTCTGCTGAGCTGCAGCGGAGGGCTGAATTTAAAGTGTTCAGAACTGGTTTCTCACTCTGTGAGCCGCTATGATTTCATTTCTATTTATGAGACTTGATGTTGCATCTGTTTCCTCACCAGGGTGCTTGTCTGCGATTCCTGCCAGACGGATTAGGTTTGGGGGCGAGGTGGGGGCTCAGGGCTCTTCCAAATGCTACAAAGTTTCACTGAGCATCTAACATCAGCGAGTCGTTTGTTTTACATCGTTATCTCGAGCGCCACTTAATCAGCTTTATGATTTATGAACAGGGTTAAAAATGACTCCTTTACAAATGGCTTCAACGAGATCATGCGTGATTTAATTTAAACCGTTTTCATTCTCAGAATTAAGCTGATTTTTTTTTCCATTCTTATCCGTAAAGCAATGGTGGTGTAAAAAAAAAAAAAAGAAAAGAGTTAAATAAATCATAAAACTTAACTTTGGTGAAATTATGTGTCCAGTAATATATTTCGGGGGCAATGCTTTCATGCTCTTCATGACTTAATGATTTGGAAACTATTTTCCCACTTTGATACCCCCTCAGGATACACATTTCAGTGACTGAGATGCAAAGGGAAAGCAGAGTTTAGGGTTCTTCTTCTCTTCTGTTCATCCTAGAGCAAAAACAAAAAGAAGATTCATTAGTCTCTCAGTTGCAGTAGAAATGTCCAATTATCTAAATTATCCAAAGCTCATTCTAGGTCTGGTTAACTTTCTGTATATTACCTTTTCAATAGGAACTCAAAGAAAACCATGTGTGTTTAAGGGGATGGATGTTTCCTGCTGCTTATTTTGGACACAGAGAGCATAAGAAAAGCCTCATCTCCCTCCGGTGTACCTGTAGACGATGAAAAACATCCTGCTGTAGATCTAAAACCTTTTAGTGCTTTGATTTTATTTAAAAGTATTTTAAAAGTATTTTAGACGTAACATTTAAACATTGTTTGACAGCTGAGTTCAGTTTCACCCAGGCCTGATTACTGCCAATGCTGCAGAATCAAGAAATTAAACATAATTAAAAATAAAACCATTGAATCCTGCTGGCATGAAGTGAATATCTCAGAAAGTAACACATCTTGGTTTCATGTAAACAAATAAATACATCAGAAAAAAAGTTATTTGCGTTTTTCAATCTGAAAAGAGTTTAACAAGCTTTTTCTGAGGCTTTCAGACGACACTGCCTTCTGTTTCTACATGTATGTCGAAACAGGCCTGTTTCGACATAGGCATGTTTCTACATGTGGGGTCTTCTACGCGGTCTTCTATTCCTGTACCCCAGTTGCATCTCAAAGTCAGCGTTGTTTGTTTTCTTGGAGGAAATAAAAAAAACAGACAATCTTGGATTCTTTTTGTGGATTCATTAAAACTGAGGGATTAGGACCTTTTTGCAAACAGTGTTATTGTTTAGGCTGAAGACACAGCAAAGACATAGTGGAGAAGTTGCAATATGCTTCACACTACATCCAGTCATTCACACACTGTTGGTGGTGAGCCACATTGCGTCACCTGGCTCTCCGACCACCAGCAACAGGCAAGCAGGGTGAAGTGTTTTGTTCGACAACAGGCAGACGGAGCCGTCGTTCCTCCTTAGAGGATAAACTCCTAACACCTTCACCCTTTCTTTCATCCTTTCATCTAAAATCTGAGATGTCTTGGTGCGTCATTTAAACAGTAATGATGTTGAAAAAGCAGGAAATGGAAATGATGGTGTTAAGGGCAACACAGTCAGTGACTGTATGCATGGGGGATTATAGATTCAATAATAATTGTTATGTTTGACCTAAAATAGTTAAGTGTGGCTATGGAACATTAGATCCAATATAGTCGAATTCATCTATCTAAAATTTACTACGTAAAACTTTCCTCTTAAATGCACAACTGTAAAAACTGCAAACGTCCTCCTCACACTTCTTGACAGATGAAGCTTTGATAAACATGAGAAGGACATTTGAGAAACGTACTTGAAAGCAATAACACTGATTCAGAGCAAGCTGCTGCTAGTTGCTTGATTCATTACGCTCATGTAATGGGCAAACTGGGTTTCAGCAGCACTTCATAATTTGAATTACTCCGACGCGTCTCACACTGTCTCGCCGAGCTCAGCCCCGGTAAAACTTCTGCGCTTCCCCTTGCAGCTGCTCGTCTGCAGCACTGTAGCGGAGCCTCTTGGGAGCCGAGACACAACTCCTGGATACAGGAGTCGATTCGCTAAATTTAGTTGCTCATTTGTCTCACAGTTGGAGCTGTAGGAAAATGGAAGAAAAAAAAGAGCACAAACACTCCAAAATGCATAAAGACAGAAAAGGAACATCTGATTTCCTCAGTAATGAACAATGTTTCCACCAGAGCTGCAGCAAGTTTTTCTCGAAAGTTTTGCCTTTGCGTCTTGTCTCTTACCAACGTCTTCCTTTTCTGTGAATCTTTCTGTATTTTTATGACTATGAAATTAAGCAGCAGTCAGGTCAATGACAGCTTGAGGAATAGTTGTTTAACATCATTAAGAAATGATGACACTTAACAACAATGCTGACTACTATAAGCAATGCTGAAGTGTTATTTACCTATTGCAATGGGTCTTCTTGTGCCACTGAGGTGTAAGGTATAACTAAGATGAACAAACATTACTAATTTAGTTTAACAAAGCTAATTAGTTTTGAATTTATTTTGTATGCGAGTTGTTTTGTAGTTTAAGCACATTTCATGCTAAAATGAAGAGGAACCAAGTGATTCTGAGAGGAGATGAAAGTCACTTAGATTGACATTTTGTCTCCTTTTCAAGACTGTGCAAAAGATTTAGCTTCTTCCACTTGTAAAGGAAAACAAACAAAATGATTTAAAAGTTTTGAAGGCCATCTGAAAATCAAGAGTGCTTTATAAGTTTCAGGGTTGTGTTTTATTCTGTATTTTTGAGCCTGTAGAAACTGAAATACAAATGATCATGCACATAAAAATGAGCATCTTTCAATTTTGGTGAACTTTCTCTCACTAAAATTCAATCACCTTTCAATAGGCAGCTTTCTCAGTTACTGCATTATTCACTTTGGGTTACAGGAATGTGTGACACGGTCAAAGAAGAATAGGGGAATGAGCCTAAAATACGGCGTGCTGGAGTAAAATGCACGGCTTTAAGCTCGGCCGTAACTTCCCCTTGTCCTGCTTCTCTCTGCAGTTGATGCATTTGGTTCAATAAAAGAACCAGAACGTATCAAGTCCTTCCAGCATTTCAAAACACACTCATCGGTCCAGCTGCGAATTTCTTACTTATGCTTTTCAGGACAGAAATATCCTGCCAGGATATTTTCAAACTTAATGTAAAATACTTTGTGACATACAGGACTTCAGCATTATCATAATTATTGTTTTATTTCATTTCTCACTGTTTGATAAATAACAGGGAAGGCACTCTGCCCATGGTTATGGCCGTGCTTTATCCATGTGCTGGATGCTGTGGATGCTGTGGATGCTGTGGCTGAGTGAACAGTGCAGGGGGACGTCAGGGGCTGATGTGAAGAATATAGAGGGGGTTATTAGAGTAATTAAAGTCCTCTTTTCCAAGTCTGGAGAGAGGCTTGTGTACATTTTCGAAGTGCTTCCTGATGAAGTATTGCAACTCAATAGTTTTTCTCTGCAGTGCATTTTTTTCTGCAAACACATTGATGTGTTTGCAGAAAAAGTGTGAACATATTTTTGTCCCATTGGAATGGGAAGCTGCACAGTTTTTGATAGGATTTTATGTGACAAACTAACATTATTTTCTTTTTCGCAAAATGTTGAAGAGGAAGAAGTAGTTGGAAAATGTTTTGCAAATGAAATAAAAGCTTTGGTTTGCGAATGGAGTATATTTCCAAGAGCTGTATGTTTAGGGCTGTTTAAGTCTTTTACAGCATCCAAGACGTTTTCTTCCAGCATTGGCTTGTGTTTAGTCCCATCCAAATTCCCATCAATTCTAGTTAGTTTCAGTAACGTCCCCAGTTAAAAAAAAAAAAAAGCATCCCTAGGTTTATGGAGCCAACCCCATGTGTACTAGTGAATTTTATACTTTAACAATGAACTTCGTCTTACCACTTTTCCACACAATATACCACCCTCCTATACTCCATCGTTATCAGGAGCTTCTTGACAGTTTCCCTGATTAATGATCTTCAGTTTGGATCTTCAGTTTGGGTGAGTCATGTTCACCATTGTATTGTATTTCTAAAATGGTGCAAAACCCACAGATTGTACTCTTCTTCCACAAAAGGTATGCACTACTCTTGAGTTGACCTATCACATAAAATCAAAAATAAAACACGTTGTATTTGTGGTTGTGAAAAAACTTCAAAGAGCATGAATACGCTTTCGCAAGGAACTGATTTTTCTCTCCAGTGCTTTCCACATAACATTTCATTTATAAAATCAGAAACTTCTATCATACTCAGAGACTCATATTTCACTCCTATTTATGGGTTCCAGTGGCTGACTCCCCTCCTGCGAGTCTCTCTGTAAAAACATTAAAGGCACCAGATGGGAGGATAATGAACTTTTCCCTCAGAAAGCAGCTGAATGAAGCTTATGAATCCAACCACTGCTGACTGTGATTTCAATTAAGTGGACTGTGACATCGTACCAGAAATTCAAATGATCTCTGTCTATAATTTCCTGATGCCATTTGTTTGGAAAACCAGCTAATAAGATGGCATATGGTAAAATCCTTTGCCTCAGTATCAATGAAAATTTTCATTAATACCTGGAATATTACCATCACTGGCATTTTTGCAAATGTCAGATCAAAAAGCAGTAATGGTCTTCTTCAGAAAGCAGATGTGTTGCAAGAGAGGAGAGTGAAAGTAAAAGCACAGACAGATATGAAAGTGGGAATAAACACATTATTGTAATGTGACCATAAACGAAAAGGACAATGTAAAGGACAGGAGAGGACAGAAAGGGTTCAGATGTAGAGAGAATCAACATGTCAGATACGGGGAGAAGGTGGCTAAATTATTTGAAAGGCGTTCATGGTTTTAGAGGAGTAAATGTGGCGCTAACACAGCTGTCTGCAGCCCGACTGTCTGGCACAGATTTCTTTTATCATCTAAGATCAAAGCTCGAAGGAATCTTGTGAGAAAAACCCAAGAGAGATTCTAATTCAATGGGCGTTTTATCTAATTGTGAGAATCGTCATAGTTATAAATCTTAAAATAACTGTTATTGTTCCCTAAAATAACCTTCGGCACGCTGCCTGCTCTTGTGTGAGGTTTAAAATAGACATTTATGATATTTTTAGAAATATTTTGAGAGTAACTTTGAAGAAAATGCATCACATGTTTAGCCTAAGAAAAGCCAGCAACAGCAAAAGATTGCTGTGAGAAAGACAGAGAGCAAACTAGATAACTACAACAATTGAATTGGTCTCATAATGATCTGTTTTTAGGTGTTTTGGATGCTAAGTTTCATTATGTTTCTGTTTTGAATACTTCTTTATTGTTTCTGTGCTGAGATCTTGTCATTTATTCTTTGTGTTGGTCCATATTTTTTAATTTCTTTGTGTTTTTGATTTGTTTCTTTCGATTAAACACTTCTCTCAGTTTCAGGTTTTTCACTTTCATTCATGGTTTCTCTGTTTCTTAACTTAGTTTCCTTCTCCATTCCCTCCTCCTCTGCTCTGTTGTTTTCTTTCCTCTCTTAGTCTACCTCTCTGCTCCCTTCCCCAGCTGATTTCCATTTCACAATTTCCTCAGCCTGCTA
Source organism: Poeciliopsis prolifica (assembly GCF_027474105.1). Taxonomy (NCBI): domain Eukaryota; kingdom Metazoa; phylum Chordata; class Actinopteri; order Cyprinodontiformes; family Poeciliidae; genus Poeciliopsis; species Poeciliopsis prolifica. The sequence goes on along the minus strand of NW_026562391.1, from coordinate 6,988,350 downwards.
TCTCCCAGCTGTCCCCACTCACCTGTAATTGGCTCTTCTGGTTCTTCTGTCACTTCCACTTCTCCCGCAGTATTTAAGTTCTTAAGATTGCATCAGATCCTGCTGGTTCCTCACTTAAACCTCTTTGTTGTTTCACTTTATGGTCTTCAGCTGTTTCTCTGCCAACCCCCATGTTAGTTTCCTTTTTAAAAAATATTAAATAAAGACTCTGGGCATCACCTTGCAGCCATTGTTTGACTTTGGCCCCTACTAACCCACTAATGTTACACTTTTCAGATTTATTTAAGTTCATTGATTATGTATCAATTGGTGGTAGTCCTATGATGGTTGAACAATATATTTTTATTAAATTAAAATGCATGAATCTTTTATGTTACCACTTGAAACCATTTCTGTCATGGTATAAATTATTGTTCAACTTTGCTCATATGTAAGCAATCATACAGTCAATAATGACCATGAGAGGAACAGTATTTGTACTTTGTCCATTTTAAATGTGAAAATAAACCCACCTTTTATTGTCATCAGTCTACAGCATGAAAAGTCCCTTATATTTATTCATTACGAACCCAAAACATAATTATAAACCTTATTAGTGCTGTATGTGGAATAAGTACTCTGGGCATGAAGCTAATGTGACTGTGACTAAGTAAAAGGATGTTCTTTCCCTTTTTAAACAAACCTTTGCACTGTGGCACTCATCCCGCTTTTTTCCTCCTTTTCCAGCCTTTCATCTAATAACGTCTCCACACTGTTATATTTCAGATTGATTCTAAAATTTATTGCTCCCTCTGAAAGCCTTAAAACGGCCTTGGTCTCAAATAAGTCATGATTTATTGACCTCGGTGCCCTCTCAACCATTAACATCACCAGATGGAGCTTTGTTGTCTTTTTTCTGGTTGGGTTTTTTATTTATTTAGCGCAGTTACATTTTCGCAAGCCTTCAGAGGCTCAAGTAGACATTGAGGAAAGAATAAAACAAGAACATCTGAATCAAATTCTAATCTAAACTCCCCAAAACATAATTGCAACTTGACCTTTTTGTAGATAAATGTCACAACACCCCAGAGAGACCTGTTCAAGGACTGCTTGAATAAGAGTAATTACCCCAGTGATGCATTTAATGAACTTTACTTTTAATGTAAACAAAGCTGTCCATGCTGTGAGAAGGAATTGAGCCAAAGAAAAGTGTCCTCCTCTCTTTTATGCTCTCTCTTTTCTTGGGTGTGGATCAATACCTCCCACTCTCCTCCTCTCAATATACCAGAGGCTTTGGGTAATGGACCATGTCATAGCCTGTGCAAGGACAGCTGTGCAGGTGTATGTGTTAAGCCTTTAAGCACAGTTCAAGTTGTCTCTGTTCAGAGTGGTCGTCTTTAACCAACATGAAAACTGTTCTCCAAGAATCATTCGTGGGAACAAATTTTCTTTCTTTGAGTGTAGAGTCCTGACCAAAGCTTTTGACAGGGACAGAAACTAAGTTCTGTTGCTGGTTTTGTCTTCTTAGATATTTTTTGTCAGATTTTTGCAATGATAAAAAATCTGACAAAACTCAATATGAAAAAGAACATTTCACAAGATTTGAAGGTTTTTATTTCGATGTGGTTCATGCAGCCCACAGGTCCTCAACATGGTTTCGTAATCTGACCATTTTCCTGGACCGCAGACATTTAATGTACATGTTTTATCTCTGTGTTTGTTTTTTGTCCTGGATGAAGTCTTATTCAACACCAAATTGTTCTTGAATCCTAAAGTTGGTTTTTGAGGATAGCTTGATATCTTGACTCAGGAGAGTGTCTTCTCATGGGAGACCTTAACTTTTCCTCGTTAAACAATTCATTTAAGAAAGCAGTATGGACTACACAATCCAAACGATTCTAAAATTGAAATTCAGAACCTTATCCAGGACTTTTACAGTTTGACGCAGGTGCTTTCTTCAGAAAACAGGTCCTTGAGGTTTTTCTCTGAGGGAAATTGGATCTTTTCTGTCCTTTCAGTTTTTGATGCGTTAAGAAATGCTTGACTGGGGGATTATCTAACAGCTGTATTTTTCCCTGTTAAACCCTTTTCATGAACTCTTTGTTTTTGATAACCAGGGCTCAGAAAAGAAAGTAGATTGCCAACACTGCTTTCTTTTCACCAATCATTGTGTTTGTCCACTTCAATCAGAATAATAGTGATACAGCTGCCCTCTTGTTTATAACACTTTACCTTCAGGAGCCTTTTATAAGTCAAACACAATGCAAATGAGATTGTTGTGATTATGTCAACTTTCTTAAACTTTTATTTGCAATCAATTACATTTTGTCTGATCACTGCATGGATACTTTAGCATCATGCAAATTTTAAAATCTATGGAGGAAAAGCTTGTAAAAAGTAGATTTCCCAGTATCAAAATTTCCCACAAGGATTGGCGTACAAACAATTTGACGTACTTAAATTGTATGTACAGAAAATCAGCGTGCGCTTTCTGAAGCTTTTGTTATTGATACCAGTCTTTGCTAAAAAGCAGCTTTTTAGCAGCTAAAACTGCTAAAAAGCAGTATTTGCAAAATACTATATGTAAATTAGCTGCCCACCGCTCTGTCTGTGTGATTACTGATGCAGCATTTAGAGCTGCTTTTTAGAGCCAAAAGCCAGCGAATTCCCAGTCCATTTCCAAACCGGTGGGAGAGATGTTACAGACTCTGACCTGGCAAAGAATGGAGCAAGAAATAAATGGCTCGTGAAATGGTCAGCTGTTCCACATGGGTGAATCTGTGCATAAGAAGAGGTGAATGTTACTGTGGGAATGGCGTTGGTGGATGAATGCATGAGGCTATGATACTTTTTTTGGACCATAAAACATTTTAATTTGTCCTTCCTAAACACCCCTTTTGCCGTTGTCATAGTCTGTCTTTTATTAGATCATTTATGACAAGCTTTTCTTTGTGTATGCATTTTTTTTTTTTTGCTTTATGTAAGAACATGTGTCTGTCACAATTTCAAAGTTCATTATCTTTGCCCTGTCTCAGAACTGATGCTTATCAAAACCACATGGTGTCTACATCATAGAGCAGTCAACAAGTTGCAGCTTCACGAGGAAGAAGGAATCATCTAACGATTAAAGGGTCATTCTCTCGATTCTTCCATTGGCCATAATACTGAACCTCAGGTTCACTTCAGGGTCTCATCTGTGTGTGAGTGTATCTGTGCAAGTGGTGAACTTTTTGTTCCCTTTTTTTTAAATTTCAGACATCTTACAATAATTTAAACCCTTTAACGTAACATGGAAATAATTGCTTATTAAAAACAACTCATCATCACTGTCTTCTGGTGAGCAGGCAGTTGGCTAGATAAGTAAATATAAA